>NC_068910.1:195768169-195948169 GCF_023091745.1 Budorcas taxicolor | reverse complement strand
ACTTTACTAGCACCAGGATACTTTGTCAATGGTGTGGTTTTGTGTTGCCAAGATCAGGAACCAAATCACATTTTCACAATAAGCCTCAATCTTTTCGGCACCCAGCTTCTCAGTTTACAGATCACTTTGGGGAATTTAAAGATGCCTCTGATGATTTTCCTCTGTGATCCTAAGAGAAGGTCATGAGACCTTTGGTTACAGAACCAACTCCAGAAATAACTCTTCTGTAATGAAAGAACAGAGACCCTTGACCATGAAACTAAAATCAAGACACTACATCTGTTCTACTGAGGCTTTAGGCAGCTCAGCTTTAGTTTTCAGGTAGGAAGCGTCATAAATAGAAACTGTGTTGCTGGCATGGAATGCTGGGAGGGATGAGACCTACAGGCATGTATAGTAACTGGGTGATCATAAATGCTTCCTCAAAGTTCCTCCAGTAGTTTTTGAAATAGAGAAATAATGGAGTTGGGACTATATAAAATTAAGTATAATCCACCGAGATTTGTTGGGTAGACATTTTAATCATTTCTCCTTTTTGGGAACACTCTTTTGTTATGTTTGGCACACTCTACCTGCCTTTATTTCTGTAGAACACTGCACGTTAGCATCATCTGGTCAAATTTTAACTATATCAGTGTCAGGTGGGCCACCCTAAATGAAGCAAATCAGAATTTCTGAGGGTACAATGTGGACATGGCAGACCTATGGTTTTAAAAGTTTTTCAGGTGATTTTTTTGATAGGTGCCACTTTTGAAGTTTTTATTGAAATTATTACAATATTGTTTCTATTCTAAGTTTTGATTTTTTTGGCTGAAAGGCATGTGGAATCTTAGCTCCCCAACCATAGATGGAACCTGCACCCCTGGCATTGATAGGTGAAGTATTAATCACTGGAATGCCAGGGAAGTCCCTTTTTCAGGTGATTCTAATGAGCAACCAGGGTCAAGCATTGCTGTTGAAGGGAATGATGGTATAAGTAAACACAGTCTATAGAGAGGGAAAATACCAAATGTTAAACAATGCTTCCCAGATATCTTGAATTTTCCTCGAGAGTGTCCAACAAGAAGACTCACTGGTGTTCCCATCTCTCCACTAATCTGCTGGTTGAGATACCAAAGGTAACTGGCACAAAGGACACTCAGCACAGATCTGGTGAGAAATTGATGGATGGGTGGCTTGATGGGTGTTCAACTCTTTGAGACCCCGTAGACTATAGCCCACCAGGCTTCTCTGTCCATGGGATTTCCCAAGCAAGAATACTGGTGTGTGTTGCCATTCCTTTTTCCAAGGGAATTCCCTGACCCAAAGATTGAACGTGTGTCTCCTGCATTGGCAGGTGGATTCTTTACCACTGACCCACCAGGGACGCTCCTTGATGGGGACTGCAATGGCTTAAAAATGGGTCACAGTAAGGGAGAGTGAGGTAAGTGGAATGAAGCTGAAAAAAAAGCATCTGAATCCTCATGAGTTAGAAAGTAGAATATCATTCCCAAACCTAGAATGTATTCTCAGGTTTCTGGTAACTCTAAAGTCAAATTATATTCAGCCTTTTGCATACAATTAAAGAAGATATTGGGCTTCCCTGGTGGCTCTGACAGTAAAGAATGCAGGATACCTGGGTTCGATCCCTGGGCTGGGAAGATCCCTAGAGAAGGGAATGGCTACCCACTTCAGTATTCTTGCCTGGAGAATTCCATGGACAGAGAAGCCTGGTGAGCTACAGACCATGGGATCACAGAGTTGGACATGACTGGGTGACTAACACTGTTATGTACTGTTTTTAAAAAGATATTATGCCATTAGATAAACTTAATGTCAGTAATTGATTCCCAATGATTATGTTTTAGAGTCAGGGCACCAAAGTAATTCAATGTGCCTATTGTGTACCAAAGAATGTTTTACTAGGAATACAGAAAAGAACTTAACTAGATGAAGACAGAGAAGAAGTCAAAAAGTTGCCTGTAATTTCCAGTTGTCTGGAAGGCTAAGCCATATTCCAGTGACCACAGGTTAGTGATAGGTTGCCAGGTGATAAGAGAATGGGAGGTCGTTGATTTGATAATCATTACATATTCATGCAAAGCTTTATCCTTGTTGCAGCGCTAAGAATTTTGTGAATTTAGTTGTCTCATCATTCTCCCAGTATTCTCCAGAATAACGAAATTAAAACAAGTCATAGTACATACATATAGAATATTCATATGTCCCTAAATATATGAATAGCTTGATTCCTCCCCAACCTTTAAAAAATAACTCTATAACTTGAGATGCTTGTGGATATTTAATTTTTACATCTAGCATTTAAAAAATTATTAAAATATGAGGTAAATTTACCATCTAATTCACTTGTAAAAGTGCTTGCACTGGATTGTATCTGTATTTTCTTGCTACTTGTTTACTGTTTGGGAGTTCACTCTCCAGGGCTGGCCTCTCCTTTCTCTGACTAGTGGCTTTGGATACTCACCTGCACAGCACTAGCGACTATGAGTAGGCAGGCTGGAGCGATGAGATGCAAATCAGGGAACTCTGTCCTCTGTTGGATAGTCACGCTGGCTAAAACAGTTTGGCTTATTTGTGAATTTCCATTGTCTATGCTGGCCTTTCCCATTCCTCCTAAGGTCTAATCACCAAGCTTCTCTCTTTTTTTCCAATAGGTCTAAAGTGTCTAATCTTGGCCCTAATTTTAGAGGTGCTATAGCTGCATGAGCCACTGGAATCTGTCCCCAGCACTCGTGTCACTGGCTGGCCTGGGCTACTGTGAGCCAAACTGGAGCAAGGCCTGGGCCAGGAGGAGAGCCTTTCCTCATTTCTCTGATCCTGGCAGCACCAGGCCTGGCAGGCTCTTACTTACTCTTCCTGGGGAAGTGAACAGGAAGGACAGTGTGAAATATGAACGAGAAACAAGTCAGAAAGTTCTCTTTTTCTCTTTCCACAGCAGTTTGTGCTTCAAAAACCAGGCTGGAGAGGCATCCAAACCCTCTGAGATGGAAACTCCCATCATTTTGCAGGTCCCAGTGGTGGTGATGAGGGTGAGGGAGGCAGGGAATTAAGATTTTGGGTGGGTCAGTTCCTTGCCTGGCCAGGTGTCTTTGGAAACCACCTCTTGTTAAAGAAAAGAAGCAAATAAAAAGGGAGAAAGTAGGAGGTGGGGGAGGAAGAAACAGAAACACAGAGAGGCCTTTGCTGAGCCCATGCCTTTGTGCACCGCATTCAAACTGATTTGTACCCTTTGTAGTCTTAATTATTTGTGAGAGCAGGATAACAGGAGTACCCAGCTCACCCATTATTTCCTGCATAAAAAAAGGCACACAGAAGCCGCTGATCATTTTTGAATTAGCAAACATGATACTGAAAAAAAAAAAGCATAAAAAAATTCATTAATACCATCAGGGATTAGGAGGCTGATTAAAGTGTAGCTGTTAGCGTATGCAAATGAGCGATAGGAATTTATCGGGGCCTGTGCAAGCTGTCTTGGAGCTGTAAAGCCCACGTATGTTTTTCAGCTGATTAAAATAGTTTTAAGTTCTAGAGAATTTTTTTTTTTTTTTTGTAGGGAATTAAAAAAGGAGAGAGACCATCATCTCTACTTCCCCTTTTGGTGAAATTTCTCTAAAGTATACTCCAACCATTCCACTTGACTGCACTCTCCCGTGCCACCGCCTTTTCTGTGAGTGGTGAGGATGCTCATTCCAGTGACTGCAAACTGAGCTCTTCCTGATGTTTCTTTCTCTAGGAGTTTCTCAGAACTCCTGTGACAAGACAGATGGGCCCTTAGCATTGACCCAAGGGGCTACGAGGACCCTACCAGATTCTCCCCCGAGATGAACATGCCCCCTCCCCAGGATAAAGGCATATGAAAAGGTATTTGTCACTCAAGCACAGGATATCAGGTACTCCCATACATGATCACTTACTCCAGAGCCTTGGTTTTGTGAAGCAAAGCAAGGGGAGATGAGGGTGGAGAGATCAGGCAGGATGCACTTGATGAATGCTGAGTGGTCATGGCTGCCCTTGGCCTTGAAGCAAAGGCATTGTGGGAAAAAAGGAAGAAGAGAGGGACTTCCCCTCTTTGGGACCAAATCTGAATCCCATTTTCAAGACTTTTTATTAGCATGTTAGTCTCACAATCATATCTGACTCTTTGTGAACCCATGGATGCATAGCGGTCAAGGCTCCTTTGTCCATGGGCGTCTTCAGGCAAGAATACTGGAGTGGGTAGCCATTGTCTTCTCCAAAGGATCTTTCCAACCCAGGGGCTGAACTTGGGTCTCCCACATTGCAGGTAGATTCTTTAACATCTGAGCCGCCAGGGAAGCCCTTCTATTAATATACAAGTGTTTTTTTTTTTTTTCCCCACTTCCAGGACTATAGAGAACTACCCACTGACTAATGGGTATCTGTGGATAATAGTCATAATTATTACTGTTGTTTATTAAGCAATTTTAGTACTAGCCACTGTTGTAAACTCTTTTCCTTTTTCATTTCATTTGTCCTCACCACAAACATAGAAGTTAAGACTACTCGTATCCTCAATATGAAACAAAATAAATCCAGAATCTGAACCTTTCTTATTATCCATATTGCTAGCCTACTGGTTCAAGCTGCTACCTTCTCTAATTTGGATTTTGTGGTATTTTTCCTAACTGGCTCCTTGCTTCTACTCTTGACCCTGACTCTCTCCAGACTGTTCTAAGGAGTCATATAATATATGACAGAGACATCATATCATCCTTCTGCTCAAAGCCCTCCGTAGCTCTCCTTTTTGCTTAGAGTAAGAGCCAAAGTAAAGCCTTTTGGAGGATGGAGGGAATTAAAAAGTGCTCACTGAATTTAGAAAGCATCTTGAGACTGAAGAATGAGTCAGGCAACTCCATACAATGGATCACTTTATTATATATAGGGTAACACACTCACGGGGTGGGATGGAGATTGGGCATACAATGATCTGGAAGCATTCATAACTAAACTTTGTACTGTGAGAGGACCATGGGGACAATTTAAAAGTTAACCTAGGGCTTGGGGGTAAGTCCTTGGAGACAGGACACGCAGTGGGTAAACAGTCTCTCGGGCACCGGGAAAACATCAGGAAAGTTTTCATCTTTGTTTGGGGACTAATAGAGCATAGAAGCTACCTGATCCTAATGATTATTAAGCAATGTCTATCAACCACAAAGACCTTGACAACAGAGAAGTGATTCGCTGCACAGTACAGTCCTCGGTAGGGTCAGCAGCAGAAGAAAGGAATTGTAGGACCTCAAGATGGTGTCAGTTACACTAACAGCAATATAGTCACTTGCTTGGCTACACAAGTTGCCCTATTCTCTCACCTTATTTCCCCTCCAGACACTCCACTCCAGACACATTATCTTAGTTTTCCTCAAAAGCTCCAGCATCTTTTTTATCTTGCTTTACTTTTTTCTTCCTTCCAAAGCACTTATTTATTATATATCATTTATAAAGTACCTATTTATTATGTTTACTATCCGTTGCACCTGCTAAACTATAAACTCCCTGAAGGAAGGGATCGTTGTCTATTTTATTCACCAGTGTATCTCATGCATCTAGACAAGGTATTTATATCAGCTCAGTCAATAATTACTTGTTGATTTATAGAGCTTCAAAGTATGTATTTATAAACATTCTCATAAATAATAAAAAATATCTTATCAAAGTCCCAAGAAGTTAGGAACTATGTCTGACTTGGTTATCACTCTACCCCTAGCAATGAACCCATGGTAGGCAATAAATAAATATTGACTGAGTGAATAAATAAGTGGAATTAAACTTGTCAACCAATATTTTTGTGAAGCAATACCAATTTTCAGTCTGGTCACATAATTTAAAATAAACCTTATCCGAAGAAGGGAGGGATGGACTGGGAGTTTAGTGTTAGTAGATGCAAACTGTTATATATAGAATGGATAAAGAACAAAGTCCTAGTGTATACCACAGGGAACTATTGTCAATATCTTGGAATTAAACCATAATGGAAAAGAATATAAAAAGAGTGTATATATGTATATAACTGAGTCACTTTTCTATACAGCAGAAATTAGCACAGCATTGTAAATCAACTACAATGAAAAACCTATAAAATAAACCTTATCCATTAGTATTTAAATGATGCTTATTTAAGACCCAAATATTTACTTAAAAAATATTTTTTTTTTCAGTCTGACAAAATAAGTGTTATAAGAGAAGCTTCTAATGTTTTGAAAGGGTTGACTGATTCCAGCTGAAGTGGTTCTGTAAGGTGTTGGCAACTGAATGGGGCTTTACAGCATAATCTAGTTGACCAAGTTGAAACAGTAGACTGACTTGGGTTCAAATCCTAGCTCTGCCACTTACTGATGGAGTTATTTTGGGCAGACCATTTGACTTTTCTGAGCCTCATTTTCTGTATCTGTAAAATAAGGGTAAAAGGATAAAAAT
This sequence comes from Budorcas taxicolor, assembly GCF_023091745.1. Taxonomy (NCBI): domain Eukaryota; kingdom Metazoa; phylum Chordata; class Mammalia; order Artiodactyla; family Bovidae; genus Budorcas; species Budorcas taxicolor. The sequence goes on along the minus strand of NC_068910.1, from coordinate 195,941,737 downwards.
AACCTTTTCTTCACAGGGTTGTCATGAGGTTTACTTGAGATATCACAAGTAAAATCTCTCATATGGTGCTGCTGAGGGTCAGTATCATTAATAATATTTTATAGTGCAGGAAATGGCAACCCACTCCAGTATTTTTGCCTGGAAAATCCCACGGGCAGAGGAACCTGGTAGTCCATGGGGTCATAGAAGAGTTGGACACAATTTAACAACTAAACAACAAGTTCACTTATCAAATAAAAGATAGTTTTATGAATGAAAACAGAGTTGGAAAGTCTAGCTTTTTTGAATGAAGTATAGACATTGTCTATAGAAGCAGAAGGGTTTGAAGAAAAGCCGGAGTGATGTTTAATGTTAGTTTTTTTTTTTTTCAATTTGACTAAATGAATCAGTGAATCAACTATTACATGCTTATTTGTAACTATTACCTGTTATTTATAAACTAGTTATTGTGAGTGACTCAGAGAAATGGAAGACGTGGTTTTTGTCCCCAGTTCATGCTAGAATCTGGTAGGTAGGACTTGATATAATGGACATCCATTATTTAGCAGATCAATATCCATTTACCCTTCTCCTGGTCACACTGTCTGGATTTTTCTATGGGAAATCACCCTGTCTCTCTCTCTACCAAAGGCAGCTAGTATACCATTGGCACCAATCCCACTCCAGGTATTCGATGGACCTAGGCTCTGCCTCAGCCGATCAGGGCGTTGCCTTTCCCCGGCCTCGTGATTGGTTCGGGGTGGGCACACGACCCAGTCAGAGTCAGTGAGACTCAATCAGACTTTTATTGGGCCTGCTGTTTTCCTCATTTGAGGTGAACCCAAGAGAAGGTTGGAGAAGGCAGTGACAACCCACTCCAGTACTCTTGCCTGGCAAATCCCGTGGACGGAGGAGTCTGGTAGGCTGCAGTCCATGGGGTCGCTAAGAGTCGGACACGACTGAGCGACTTCAGTTTCACTTTCATGCATTGGAGAAGGAAATGGCAACCCACTCCAGTGTTCTTGCCTGGAGAATCCCAGGGACGGGGGAGGCCTGGTGGGCTGCCGTCCCTGGGGTCGCACAGAGTCGGACACGACTGAAGCGACGCAGCAGCAGCAGCAGCAGCCGCAAGAGGAGGTAAGGCTGAAACTGGAGTAAACACCATGTCTCCACAGGGAAAAACACATTTTGAAAATGGGACCCATTATAGAGCTGGCGGGAGGGGCAGGAGAGAGAGAGAGAGAGAGAGAGAGAAGTATTCATAGAATCAAAACATATTTGAACCTGGATTTTTTCAGTTATTGGGCCAATATGTTTTCTTCTTGTTTAAGTCACGTTGTGTTGAGATTTCTGTTCCTTGTGACACTAAAAGCATCCTAACTGATACCCTTAATAATAATTCATGAAAAGGCAGAGCAACAAGAAACAAACAATCCTCATATACCCACAAAACAAAAATGAAGAGAAGTCTGTCATGATTGGCTAACCAACAGTGTGGAGGCTAACAATGACTGTGAGCAGTCAAAGGGGACGGTCCCTCCTTCAGGAACTGGTGGCTGCGGGCAGTCGCTCCTATCACTCTGTCTTCTTCTGCAGCTGCCAGTGACCCTTGTAATTAGCAGGAAGGACTGTCACACAGCTTTGGGAGCCAGGTTGTTGGTCATTTAAGGCTCATGCCATCTTTCAGATGTCCTTCCTTACAAACGGGAAGGACATGGATTCAGATAATACCTAATGTTGGCTTAAATTTTCATCTTATGAGGAGCAGTAAGTTTTGCCCAACTTCACCACCCTTTGACTTTTCTTCATACAGGTCCTATTCTCAACTCCCATCAGCATATGTTGTCAGCTGTCAGCCTCATGGATCTCCCTCCCAGTGATTGTGGGCAGACTACACAAGAAGAGCAAAAGCACTTGTGAAATACACATTCCAGTTTGACTTGTTCCCAATGAGGGGACTTTTGGTTCTATTCAACGTATATAGCTTAATTCTCATGTCATGCTGGGGACAAAATATAGCCATTGGCCTATTCAAAAATTTAAATTTACCTCGTAATAATACATCCCCTTGAGGAGTCTTACAAAATACAACCAGTCCCTCACCTTCATCTTAAATTCTCTCACAAATTTGTGTTAGTTCTCTCCTCATTTTCAACAAAGATCTGGTGGGATTGAGCTTAATCAGTGAATCCTCCTTTCCTGCTTACATGCCTGTACATGCCTATTAGGCACACTTTAGAGAGCTAAACACCAAAACCACATTTCTTTATCATTATTCTTATGGATCGTATCTTGTTAGTGCTGCTGATTAATTGTGTTGGGCATATCTTTAGCAAGAGTATGTGAGGTGCAGAAGATTATTGGTTTGGGAAGGGAACTGATGGCAAATACCTTTTCTTAAAAAATAGGGTTCATTTTGATTATTCAGCATTTTGGTACAGCTGAGCATCGAATCACATTTGAGCATACTCCCTGAAAACGAAGTGGACTTTTTGTTTACGGTAAACCTATTGTCTTTTTGTCACTGCTCACCTACAACAGGTGAATTCCAACCTGGTGCTGGTCTTAAATGTTTTAGAGAGAGTATAGTGAATGTTTTGTTAAGATATTTGACATCAGTTTCCTTCCCTGTGCCAATAATTTCAATTCTGTACCTACTATACACTTTCTAAAATGACATGCAATTTTTTTTTCTCTTGGCCTTGCTGTGTGACACGTGGGACCTTAGTTCCCCCGCCAGGGATTGGACCCATGCCCTCTGCAGTAGAAGTGCAGAAGTCTTAACTACTGGACCACTAGGGAATTCCCAAGACGTACAATTTGTATGATGCAGACAGTCTTTGAATGAAGACAAATAAGAGTGTGAACAAGAGATCTGGCTGTTCTGCCCCAGCACAGCTAAGGAAGTCTTCTCTGCCTGAGTTGAAAAACTAAAGTCCTTATGTCTACCTGTCATGACAAATCGGAATAAGAGAATCTGTTCTTTGTGTCCAATCCTGCAGCATAGATTAAGATCCAGCCATAAACTAGCCCTGGTTTCTGCTCTTGATGACACCATTATCATTTTTAAACTTATCATTTATTCATTAAAGCAATCCCAGAGCTTATGGGGTTGTTGACAGAACATAAATATAAACATAAAAATAAATCATACAGTCAAAGTCCTCAAGAGCTGCCTGGGACTTCAAGGTCAACTGGTCCAATCCCCTGTTGCAATGATGTAGCCATCAGATTCTTTACTTCTATCTCCATGTCTTTGTTTCTAAAATCTCCTTTTAAGATGAAGGACCTCTATAGGGGGTGCACTAGGTGTTTTATAAAAATATTTATTTTAATTAGTTAATTTATTTGGCCGTGCTGAGTCTTAGTTGCGGCATGTGGAATCTTCAATCTTCATTGTGGCATGAGAAATCTTTAGTTTCGGCATGTGGTATATAGTTCCCTGACCAGGGATCAAAACTAGACTCCCTGCATTGGGAATCTGAAGTCTTAGCCATTGAACCACTAGAGAGGCCTAAGGGCTTATTAGGTCTTACGCTTTTATCTGGCCCTTAAGATAATGTGTCCTGTGGTTTGCTTCCCCTTTGTTATGCCTCAGCTGAGATCTCACTGTTTCAGGCTTAGGGATGTTTCTCCCTATAGTCTAGCCCGTTCTGGTCTTCTTAGATCCAGGCTGAATATGGTGAGTCCTCCTTAGTGTTTTTCCTATGCTGAACTTGCTGGTTCTGTGGCCATTGATATCACCTAGCTAGACACCTTTTTCAAAACATCCATGCTTACCTTTAATTGACATAGTACTGGACAACATGACAGCAAATAGTGGTATAGAATAGCAAGATGAAAATCCTTTCACATATACATATCCTAGTGTAAAAACACATACACATACCCCTTCAAGTTACATGACTTCACACGAGTAACAACTTCTCTGGGCCTCAGTTATTTTTCATAAAATGATGAGTTGGACTAGATGAGCTCATGTACCTTTCATGGATCTGTTCTAACAGATGAAGACTAAATACATTTTCAGAATGAATATAGAAAGCAATTGTATTCAGATATTCCCTGACACATGGAAACATTTGAGTAGCACAGAAGCAAATAAAAGGTATGTCATAAATCTCTTCACTGAAGCAATTTGCCTATGTAGATTATGAACTTGACTTTCCCTTTTAAAGAAAACCTTACTTGTAGGCCTTGGATATATTTTAATTGGTCAAATAATAGTTCTGGAAAGAATGTTAGGAAATGACCTAGTTTAAATACTTTAGAACTGGAAGCTTGATTTTAGTTCCTGCTGCCAATGTTATTAATATTTTTGATGCAATTCTATTTTTTTTTTTTTTTTTTTGCTGTTTTTCCACTAGTGAACAGGGATCCCAGGCAACCTGACAGAAAGTCTGTAAACCAGATGGAGTACTGTGTTTGATTCTGCTGTATGTGTAGTGTAGACAGCCTTGTAGATCACAGGTTTTTTTTTGTGTGTGTGTGCATGTAGATGCTCTGAACTAGGTCATATCATCTTGAGAGTAGCAGTTAAGGGGAGGGTAGCATTCCCCTCTGACCTTTGCCCTAGTACACAGTAAGATTCAGAAGGGCTTGGTGAGTGGTTGACAGAAGGCCAGAAACCCATGGGCTAGTTCAAGGCATTCACCCTTTCCCATGCATCAACCTTAAACAAACAAACAAGGTTTCTGATAAGTAATTTGAGTTTTATTCATTTTTAACTTTGTTCTTTTGCTATTCACAATCATGGTGAACAAACTCAACATTCTGCCAATGTCTGAAGGGAGATAAAAGGGGAGAGAAGTTGAACCCCCAGAGCAACATATATGAAATATAAATGCCTGAAATATAAAACAGCTAGCACTGTTCTTCCATCAAACTCCAAGGTGCAGTTTTCTAGCTATTTGTATTTTGTGATTATATTAAAAAAAAAGAATAAAGTTTCAGATGAAAAATGAGCAATGAGGCTATGGAAAATGCTTACAACATTATTTTCATTGTTCAGAAACCAAAATCAGCCTAAGCTAAAGTGTCTTGCTGATGTCCCTAAAATATTCCATCTTTGGACAGAACCATTAACTATTTTTAAAAAGCCAATAATCAATAAGCCTTAATTTGTTGCACTGACATTTGTGCAGGTTTCATCTAGATGAAATTAATTAGAAAGAAAATGGTTTCTCAGCGATTGGCAAGAGGAAGGGGGTCTGTGGCAAGATAAGTTTGACCCTGTGTCTTGGAAACATTTTAATGAGGTGAGGCCTCAGTGTATTTGGATCTGGCTGCTTGTTGAGTGTGCCCTGACATTTCTAATGGGCTACCCGAGGTTTCGAAAGTGGGCCAATGACTTTGAAGGCATTTCACAGGTCATTGAAGTTCTAGATGGGTAAAGATGGTAATAAGACTGAATAAAATGTACACAGCATGTGAATTAAACATCTGGGAGAAAGAGATGTGAAGAACAATCTCACCAAGAACACGGTACCCCTCCCTCCACATTCTCAGCTGAGACACTAGTTTCTGAACACTGTTCACTGAAGTTCAGTCTGATCCCAACTGGCAGACACCAAAGGATGATTCTGCTATGAAGGGTCCTCTGCCCATCCCTGTCAGTGCCATTCACTTAGGTTAACCAGGTTCTGAGAAGAGTGGGAAAGGGTTATTCATGCCAGAGTCCTTGGGGGATAGCACTTGCTTTAATTACTTCAGAACCCTTCATATCAATGAGACTAATGGAATTAGACAAGGAAAACACTACCAAGACTTGATCAAATACATTGGAATTTCCCCCTTGGCATGTAATTAGGTTAAGAAGAGTGATTTAGAGTAAACCCAAGGTACTAGCTCATCATTAACGTAAGTCTCCAGAGGAGACCAGAAGAGCCTGGACATTGAGATTTTGAGCATTTGGGGTTACAAGTCACTTGGAAAAATGCTGAGCTACCTGGAAGGTCAGTTCTGCTTGGGCCCAGGGCCTCTGGGGGGTGGGGAGGGGTAGCAGGGGCTGAATGTGGTGGGCTCCCTGATTGCAACATGAACACTCTCTCTTGAATCATCTTTTCCAGTGTGGATCCCCTTTCTCCTTGTGTGACCTCGCTTTACTTCTTGGGCAGACTCAGAGGGACACTTTGTGTTGGGCAAGGGCTCTGCCAGTAGGTTAGAAGATGAAAGCAGCCAAATGAAAAAGGATGAGACAAGAAGACTTCAAAAAAAGTGTCATGGTCTAAAATATGATTTTCCCTGAAACTATCTAAGATTTATATAAAACCTTAAGACATGAAGACAGCACAGAAATGGTTGTGGGCATCAGGAGGGCCCAGAAATGTTTGTGCACTGCCTTTGGGTTCCTGTATAAAGTTATCACCAGAGAAGGCAATGGCACCCTACTCCAGTACTCTTGCCTGGAAAATCCCATGGATGGAGGAGTCTGGTGGGCTGCAGTCCGTGGGGTCGCTAAGAGTCGGACAGGACTGAGCGACTTCATTTTCACTTTTCACTTTCATGCATTGGAGAAGGAAATTGCAACCCACTCCAGTGTTCTTGAAGGAACTGAGGCACAGAGAGTTTTAGAAACCTATGGAAGGTCACACTGTTGGCATCTGGAAGAAGCCAGTCTCAGTGCATTTTGATCACCAGTTACATCTGCCGTGAGAAGTCCACAGCAGATGTCTACGTTGGCTTCACCACTCAGGAATGTTTCTCTATGGTGGAGTATTAAAGGGATAAATAATGGTTTCCTAGGGAGGAAAGGTTGAGAAAGAAAGTTAGAAAGAAAAAGACTCCATAAAGATGAAGGGAAATCAACATCAATGTTGGTGACACATGGCTCTGTGGAGAAAGGGGAATTTCTGCATCAGTAGAGCTACGCAAGCATGAGACCCTCCACATAAGGGATGAAATTGGCCCCTCTAATAAGGTACCTCCAGAGGCACGTGGAACAGGCATGGAGGTGACAGGCATCTAGATAGTCCCCCAGGAAAGAGGCATGTCTTGCAGGCTGGGAAAGAGGTGAGGACAGTGCTGTGTACAGCAACCAAATACCGGTCAATTAGAGATGGGCTGCCTTCTAGACTCATAAATCCAGAATATGACAAAATGGACTGCAAGACTCTGAAAATCTGCATGACCTCCTTTTTCTGCTGATTTGCATGTCTTCATTCCAAAATATTACTTAAGGCCCTCACCCTGTGTCAGGAGCTGGGGACACAAAAGGAAATGACGTAGCAACTTTGCCTTCAAAGAGATTGCGGTTGCAACAGAAACTGGTGATTGATGCTAAAATGGGGATATAGAAAGGTCGCAGTTCAGACTCAGAGGAGGCAGAGGGCAGCTCCATGTGGGAGTGTTTGGAGTCCTTAGCACTAGGTAGAAACAGAAAAGGGGAGGATGTTTGCGGGTAAAAATTAGAGAAATTAGAGTACTCAAAAGGATTCAGAGTTCTGGATAGGAACGTGAAAGACTCGGGAGTAGAGAAGAATTTTCTATTTCTCTGTTTACCTGTTAAAAGAAAGGAGGCAGTAGTCAATGAAGAGTAGATTATGGGCTGTCTTGAAGAGAAGGATTTGTTTTCCCACCTCATTTAAGAACTGATGGATAAGGACAAAGGCGCACTCTGAGGCTGTGTTTGATTAAAGAGCTGCATGCTCACTATTGAGGCTTTCAGCCTGAGGAGGAGAAAGAAACATCTAAACAAGCTTGGGAATCTGGACACTCAGAAGGTCCATGTGTATGATCCTTGAAGAAAAAGGATCCTGGTTCAATAGAAGGAGTACAAGATGGGGAATCAGATATAGGGTTTTAACTCAGGTTTTGCAATGAATTAGTTATGTGAACTTGGATAACTGACTTCCCTCTCTGGACCTCAGTTTCACTTCATTGTCTGTAAAATGAAGAGGTTGGACTAGCCGGCCTCTGTGTTTCTTTTCAATGACACACCTAATTTGCTTTAATTCTAATTCTCTGAGAAATGGATCAGGACTAACACAGCCTCCCTCGGGGGAGGGCAAGAAGGCAAGCACACTCAGAACGGGAGCTTCTCTGGTGGCTCAGTGGTAAAGAATTCTCCTGGCAATGTAGGAGACGTGGGTTTGATCCCTGGTCCTGGAAGATCCCACATGCTGTGGAGTATTTAGGGCTATAACTATTGAGTCTGCATTTTAGAGCCTAGGAGCTGCAGCTACTGAACCGTCATGTGGAAACTATTGAAGTCTGAGCGCACTAGAGCCCATGCTCTGCAACAAGAGAACCACTGCAACGAGAAGCCCATGCTGCAACTAGAGAAAATCCCACACAGCAGAACAGTCAGAAACAAATAGATAATTTTTTTTTTTTAAGAACTTTAACATGGAGAGGGAAAGGCATTCACCAAGCAAAGCTGAGACCTGCAGCTTGATTGGCCTGGTTCGCTGTGCCAGTGTGGTAGAAGAAAAGGAAGGGGAGGAGCCTCGCAATCCCAAAAGAAAGCCTACTTCTCCAGGAAATCCAGGGTTAACTGGGGAGGAACTTCCAGGTGAATTTCTCAGAAGTGGGAGCAGGATGCTGCTTTCACCAGCAGAAGCTGCAGGTTGGCCAAAGAGAGCCAAGACCAGGTGCTACAGGACAAGGCTTGAAATATGCCTCCTGAGCTGGTGAGTGCAGGGTGGGGGGGCTTCACCAATTGCACTAAAATCAGAATGCCAGATAAGTTCTTGGCTTGATCTGCTATTTAATCACAGAGAAAGTAGAGACAGCATGAGAGGATCTACTCCTTTGAACTCAGTTCTTATTCAGAACAAAACGCTCAAGGCAAGAGGATAAATTTTTTTGGCTTAAAAAAATATATGTTTGTAAAGCACAAAGTTCAAGAAATGGATAGTGGGGCAAGTTGGTTCTATAGCCTTAAAAAGAATAACCATTTCATAAGAGAGTTTACTCTGATTTGTTTTTCACTTTGAGCCTCACTGAAGCCACACAGGATGGGCTGATTTTGCAAATGAAGAAGCAAGCCATGGAAAACCTGATGAAAACCTGAGTCTTTGATGCTTATACCCCACCCTTTCTGGGGCATCATCCTACTGCCTCGCTGGAGGAACTTGCACCAATAGACACATTTTTATCCAATCTAAAGCAAGGACTTTGTGTCCTTGCAGGAATATTTGCACAATACAGAAAAAGATAAAGAGGAAAAATGTAAACAACCAATCCACAGATAACTGGCATTATTTTTAGATTCCCCCCTCAACCCACTTCTTATTTTGAAAAATCAAAAAGTTGAAAGGTACTGAAACTCTGTTAACCCTTCACCCAGATTCACCAGTTGTCAACATTTTACCATGTTGGCTTATCCATCTTTGCTCTACTATTTGGAGGTAATTTGCAGACATCATGATATTTCATCCCTGAATATTTCAGAATATGTATCATAAGAATAAGTTCATTTCCCTACAAAGTCATAATAGCATTATCACAACCAAAATTTTAATATTGATTGAATAATATCATCTAAGAATTAACCTATACTCAGATTCCTCAGTAGTCATCTAAATGCCCTTTGTAACCTTTTGACTTTGATCCAAGATCTAATCGAGTTCCATGTTTTGCATTTGATGTCATGTCTCTTTAGTATGCTTTAAACAAGAACAGTCCCCCATGGGTTTTTGTTTATTTGTTTGTTTTGATCTAGTCTAGGCCAGTTGGAATAGTTTTCAGATTTCGTGGTCATCATGAGATTTGTGATAAACATTTTTGGCAAGAATACCACATAGAGTATGCTTTGTATTTTGGAGATTTAATTTCCTATACTGAACCTATATAGTTTTTCTAATAAAAAAGACTAATACATGTTACTATTTTTTTTAAGAAAAAAGCTTCAAAAATATTCCAACAATATTCCAACACTTGGTGATTGGCACTATGCCTAATACATTGTTCACTGAATTTTTAAATGAGTTCATACACTGCCTCTATTGGTAATGAGCCTCTTGTCCTTGGAAGTAGTCTAGCAGAGGCTGAATTACCCGTGAAGAAAAGAGTTGAAGAGGGGATTTGGCATTGAGAGGAAGTCTTTGCTTTTGACTTTAGTGGAGTTTCCTGGAGAGTTTGTTTTTCCCATATCTCAAATTAGAATGTAACATGAACATTACTATTGAAATTTTTTGAAGTTCTTCCACATCTTTTTCTCTCTGTTTGTTATTAAGTTCCTTCTTTTCTTTGTCATCATTTTCTTGACTGCTTCTCAGGACTTTACAAGACTTTTCAGCCTGTGATATCAAGAATGCCTTATTATACTCTTTTGGAACCAGCAAGGAGTTGAGCTGTCCCAGAGGAAACTGGACCAGCCTAGGGAAGAGCTGTTTGTTCTAGAAAAATAGTTCAGGACACCCAAGTGTGTCCATCAGCAGAGAGTTGTGTAGAAACCTAGAAGTGGTGAGGGAGTATGAAGAAACCACCTGCACCAGGTTTCTTAAGAGGATGCTTCTACCATATTTCCTAGTTTTATCAGCAAATTCTGTATCCTGGGTTGCCTTTAATTTCAAAGGGTCTTTTTGAAGTTTGTGCCTCTACGTCGTGCATGGAAAGAATAGCTTCCATCCGCCTCTGTGGGGCTGTTGCATTATTCCACTGGCTTTTTTTTCCCCCCTGGGCTTGCCTGGGTAATGTTCTTCTCTTACAAATTTCATCTCACTGCACTGTGCATTGAAACGACGCAGTTATGGAGCGCACAGGGAAAAAAATTATAATGCCATTAAAAGTTATCATAAATTTCAGATCAGCATCACTTCTAATCCGATACACAATTTTACTGCCTCTATAAAGTAGGTGATTTGCAGTGGTCTGAGGCGTCTCCTGGAGCGTTTTACTTCTTTTTAAATTAAACACACCAACTTTGTGCTGAATTCAGAGTGTGGACATAAAAAAAGGGGTAAAAAGGAGAGGGAAGGGACATCAGATGGGAATTGCAATTGAATCTTTATATATGCCATCTTGGCACTGTGGTACTAAATATAGTGCCAGGTAAATAGATGTGCTGAAATATTCAGAATAAAAAACAAATGTTCCAATAGCAGAAGCAGTGAGCTCTGAGAATGTTTCCACAGTGGGTGTGCTTAAAATAATAAAATACTGTTGTTTAAGACTACTCAATCCTAGAAAACCTTATGTTGTAAAAAAAATATAGTGCTGGTATATGTGTGAGGAGCTGTGTTTGCTGAACATATATAAGTATATAAAAACTCCTAGGAAATTAAATAGAATATAAGGAGCTTGATTTTACTGGTTGGAAAGTTATACTGATTATTTCTTTGAGGTGCATTAACTCTTTCTGGAAGCTTAGGCCATCAGAAGTTGTCATTTACTAAATGGTTACCGAATATCCTGAAATGTGATCTTCCCAGCAGGGGCTGGGGCATTAGCCCAGGTATAGACAGGTGTATTCTGTATACACAGAGGTGGTGCACACCCAAGTGTTAGTACAAAAGAAAATGTGTTCAGAGGGTTTCTGGTTGAAAGGATTTAACTGAATGGTGACATTGGTTCTCCATCACACTCAGATGCTATTGTCCAAAAAGAAAAAAAAAACGATCATTTTGCTAACTACCTACTTTATGCAATATTCTGAGCCAAATACTGAAGATCCTAATTAAAAACCCCAAAACTTATAGGTCTACCCTCAAGAAGCTCTCATTTTAGAGTGTTGTGTGTGTTAGTCACTTGCCATGTCCAACTCTTTACAATCCTATGGACTGTAGCCCTCTAGGCTCCTCTATTCATGGAATTCTCCAGGTAAGAATACTGGAGTGGGTTGCCATTCCCTTCTTTAGGGGATCTTTCTGACCCAGGGGTCAAACCCGAGTCTCCTGCATTTCAGGCAGAGTCTTTACCAACTGAGCCACCAGGGAAGCCTACTTTATAGGAAGTCAACTAATGATTCCAATAGAACATATTCAAGTTTGTCATAGATGTCCATGATCACTGGAAGTGCACAGGGGAGAGGAAGTCACATGTCCATTGTGGTAAAATGAAATATGACAACTTCTATCCCTTTCAAATTAGGTCTAAGTTCTCTAGTCCAAATATTTTCAGCAATACTAGTTGATAAATCAACAAATAATGTATTAAACAAATATGCATTCAGTTCTGGCTACTATATGTTATTTATTTTCATGCTTATTATACTGTCTGCAATAATCAGAAATGAACCGAATATTTTTTGAATTAATGAAGCTAGCGATACCAAGATGAATAATAATACCCAGCATGCAACACACTTTGCATTTGAAAGGTGTTCTTACTTTGGCTATTTAATCCTTTACAATAAGGTAGGTATTATTTCAACTTTACAAATGGAAAAACAGAGACTCTGTGAGGGAAAGTGATTTCTCCCTAAACATGTACCGGACTGGACTCAATCCAGATCAACTTGTTGCATATTTGCCTTTGTTCTGCACCAGCTGGCTTGTGTGTGATGCACATGTACAATTGTTGGTGTGGATGAATCATGTGTTGGGCCTCTGGGGGGGCTGTGACAACAGGTTGTGGTGTCATGGCTGACTCCCAGTAGAACTAGAGGACCTGGACATAATTGTGAAGTGTGGTGACTAATAATTGCTCTTGTGATGTCCTGTGGATTGCCTGTAACAGATTAGATGGACAGAAAGCTTTGATCATGGTGCAATACCAGAGTCAGGTAATAGTGCATAACACTATGGGCATGTAATACCTGTTAGCTCACTATAATCTCTTGCAGTCCTCGCTACATTCCTGTAAGGTGGGTGCTGTTATCATCAGCCCTATCTTATGGATGAAGAAATCACGGCAGAGAGAGATTAAGAAATTTGCCTAAGGTTATACAGGTGAATATGTTGGAGTTAGGATTCTAGTCCAGACAATTCACCTCGACTTTGTTGCCTGGAAATAATAGGACATAGTTTATTCATCTCATTTGTGTTGATGGGTGTCCTCACTATTACTGGAGACAGTGTGCTCTGCTAAGAGATGGTTAAATAGAGGTGGGACATGCCCTATTATTAATATAAGAAGTAGCTACCATTGTCTGGAAATGATCGAATGAACAAATGAGTAAAATCATTTCTAGGTATTACTGGAAAATAATGTATTGCTAATCTTGTGAAGGATAATCATACACATTTCCTAATATTTTGTATTTTGAAATCAGGTTTTATTTGTTCAGCAGTGTCAGCAAAGTTGGACTTCCTGATGTGAAATACAATCTGTTGTGAACCCTAAGTATCTATTAACTGGCTAATTAATGCATTTAGTAAACTAATTAGTGAACATTTGTTAAGTGCCTGCTAGTGCCTTAGATACTCTGATAGGAGTTCATCTCTCATATCACTGTTGTCTTTAATTAAGGCCAGCCATCTTACCTGAAACACAGATGTTTAGCCTTTAAATGAAAATAAATACCAAGGAATTGGTGATAACTCTTCACTCCCATGACTATTGTGTGATATTCGGTATTGACCTGGAGTTAAGATTATGTTTAAACATACACTGAAACTGGTAGGACTTGGAACAATTGTGAAAACCTTCATCTTGCCTCGTTTGCGGGACTTTTTAAATGTGATGAAACTTTAATGACAAAGGTTGGCTGGCCTTGAGGGAAGAAGAGCTGTGGACTGTGTCCTGTGTCTGGCCACTCCTTAGGGCCCAAAATGCAGGCACATTTGCCATTTTACTGAGGAAGACTGGGGCTCATGACACCCTGAAGTCAGGGGCTTAAATAAAAGTATGATTGACAGTGATGAAGTTAGGGCTGGGAAAAGAATATGTCATTAATGAATGACTCTTAATTAAACAATAAATTACTTCACTTTGTAATGCTTACAATAGTTTAAAATAAGTTTTCAGATACTTTGGTGAGATAATCCAGCTGAGCTTAAAGACTGTGAATAGAATTTTTAAAATGGCATTTTTGTATCCAATTCAAGTTAACAAAGCTTTTAAGCTAGCAACAAATACTAGCATTGCTTCATAGTGAAGATCAGTAATTTTATTATATAAGAAATTCTATACAACAGATTGGATCAGTTAGGGAGGTGTTTAGTTGCAAGTAACAGAAAAATCTGACTTATAGTGATATAAAACAGGGGACTTTTTAAGAAACATATTTACATTTAGTGTGAATAGATGTCTCAGATGTCTAGAGTTAGGTGGCTGAAGGTTTTGGTTCAGTGTTTCAGTGGAAGCAGGCTTAGTTTTTATATTTCAGCTTGGCTCTCTCATGGTTGCAGTATGGCTTCATAGTCAGAACCTAGACCCCATCAAAGAGGGAAAAAGAGAGGTGGAAGCCAGGCACATAGTATAAAAAGCAAAGTTTTCTGAGAAATCCTATCAGACACTGGTTTCACTTCATTGTTCCAAGCTGTGACTCAAGGCACTCCTAGCTGCAAAGAATGCTGGGAAAATGAGCACTAACACATTTCAGCTTCTATATAGTCAAGGGAGAAGAGGTTGGAAGAGGTGCTGAGTCCATTTGCCTCATGGATGCACTCCCAAATCTTATTCCAAAAAAAAAAAAAAAAAAAAACCAATATAATTAACATATTGTCTCTGAAATATGATATAGAAAGTTTCAAACATATCCAAAAGTACAGATAATGATATAATAAATCCTCATGAGCCCATTACCCATTTTCAATAAATATTAACTCATAGCCAATATACTTTATATATATCCCTATCATTAAAAATATCTCTGGATATTTGAAAGCAAATTCAGACATTATAGTATTTTATCCATAATTATTTCAGTATATATCTCTAACAGTTAAGAACTATTTAAAAAGAAAATATAGCCATGTTACCACTATATCCCAAAATTAACAAAAATTCCTTCATATTATCAAATATTTAGTTTATATTCACATCTTTCCAATTATCTAAACAGTTTGAATCAAGTTATAGTAGCCTTTCTTTGTAAAATTGACTATCAATTATTTTGTTCATGGATTTGGAAGTGTTTTTAATTGATGTATTTAATACTAGTATTTTTCCCTCTATATTGTAGACAAATGCCTATGCACTTACTACTTAAAGTACTTCTGAAATTCAAAGATTTATTGTGGCAGCCTAAGGTTTGACCACCTGTACAAAGAGTATCATACATTATAGGGCCTATTGGATTTGAATATTGCTTTCTAAAGTTTAGCTTGAAAGCTGAGATATTGGAAGATAGGTGTATTCCTTTGGAGCAGCTATGTGCATTAAGAAGTCTTAGACTAAAGCTCTGTGTACACTCCAAGTTTGAGGATGACTCACAGCATGCACTGGGGGTGGTAATAGAGATGCAAGGCCTTTCTAGATCCTGTTCAGGCTCATGAGTTTCTTTATCTGAAATCAGTAGTTTGAGTCATATTTCCAAATATGACTCAAAGTCCAGAAATCACAAAGGAAGACAGTAATAAATTTGAGTACAGAAAAATAAAACACTTATGTATGAAAAGAAAGAAAACATCAAAACAAACAAGTTTAAAGACAAGTGACAAATCAGGGGAAAACATGTACCTCATATCACAGACAAAGGGCATTCATCAGGCAAGAGATGATGGTATTTGAATTGGAGTAGTATTGTGAGCACATAGTAAAGGGAATTAATTCAAGGCACGTAGTGGAAGTGAAACCAGCAGAGTTTGCTGATGGGTTGAATTGGGACATGAGGAGAAGAGCAATAAAAGGGTCAATTATAGGGAAATTGTTGGAAAATAGTCAAGTCTCATGGTGATATTTTACGTCTCTAATGCCAACTCTGATTATCTCAATGTCAGTCTTAACTCTGAGAGACTAAGAAAGTACCATTACAGGAAATTTCAGACCTCTCTCTATGTAAAAATAACTTTAGTTAGTTCAGTTGCTCAGTTGTGTCCGACTGCTTACAACCCCCTGGACTGCAGCATGCCAGGCTTCTCTGTCCATCACCTGTTCTGGGAGCCTACTCAAACTCATGTCCATCGTGTCAGTGATGCCGTCCAACCATCTCATCCTCTGTCGTCCCCTTCTCCTTCCACCTTCAATCTTTCCCAGCATCAGGGACTTTTCTAATGAAAAGACTTTTGCATCAGGTGGCCAAAGTATTGAAGTTTCAGCTTCAGCATCAGTTCTTCCAATGAATATTCAAGACTAATTTCCTTTAGGATGGACTGGTTGGATCTTCTCGTTGCAATCCAAGCAACTCTCAAGAGTCTTCTCTAACACCACAGTTCAAAAGCATCAGTTGTTTTGCACTCAACTTTCTTTATAGTCCAACTCTCACATCCATACATGACTACTGGAAAAACCATAGCTTTGACTACATGGACCTTTGTTGATAAAGTAATGTCTCTGCTTTTTAATATGCTGTCTAGATTGGTCATAGCTTTTCTTCCAAGGAGTAAGCATCTTTGAATCTCATGGCTGCAGTCACCATCTGCAGTGATTTTGGTGCCCCCCCCCAAATAAAGTCT
Source organism: Budorcas taxicolor (assembly GCF_023091745.1). NCBI lineage: Eukaryota > Metazoa > Chordata > Mammalia > Artiodactyla > Bovidae > Budorcas > Budorcas taxicolor. The sequence continues at coordinate 195,925,316 of NC_068910.1, read as the reverse complement.
CTCACTGTTTCCACTGTTTCCCCATCTGTTCGCCATGAAGTGATGGGACTGGATGCCATGATCTTCAGTTCAGTTCAGTTCAGTCGCTCAGTCGTGTCCGACTCTTTGGGACCCCATGAATTGCAGCACGCCAGGCCTCCCTGTCCAACACCAACTCCCGGAATTCACTCAAACTCATGTCCATCGAGTCAGTGATGCTATCCAGCCATCTCATCCTTTGTTGTCCCCTTCTCTTGCCCCCAATCCCTCCCAGCATTGGAGTCTTTTCCAATGAGTCAACTCTTCGCATGAGGTGGCCATAGTATTGGAGTTTCAGCTTTAGCATCTGTCCTTCCAAAGAATAGCCAGGACTGATCTCCTTTAGAATGGACTGGTTGGATCTCCTTGCAGTCCAAGGGACTCTCAAGAGTCTTCTCCAACACCACAGTTCAAAAGCATTTTTTCCCCATCTGTTTGCCATGAAGTGATGGGACTGGATGCCATGATCTTCGTTTTCTGAATATTGAGTTTTTTTTTTTAATTTTTATTTTTACTTTATTTTATGAGTTTTAAGCCAACTTTTTCACTCTCCTCTTTCAGTTTCATCAAGAGGGTCTTTAGTTCTTCTTCACTTTCTGCCATAAGGGTGGTGTCATCTGCATATCTGAGGTTATTGATATTCCTTCCGACAATCTTGATTTCAGCTTGTGCTTCATCCAGCCTGGCATTTTGCATGATGTTCTCTGCATAGAAGTTAAATAAGCAGGGTGACAATATACAGCCTTGATGTACTCCTTTCCCAATTTGGAACCAGTCTGTTCCATGTCCAGTTCTGACTGTTGCTTCTTGACCTACATACAGATTTCTCAGGAGGCAGGTCAGGTGTTCTGGTATTCCCATCTCTTGAGGAATTTTCCACATTATTGTGATCCACACAGTCAAAGGCTTTGGTGTAGTCAATGAAGCAAAATTAGATGTTTTTGGAACTCTCTTGCTTTTTCAATGATCCAGTGGATATTTACTGAAGTTTTAATTTATGTGTAATAAACTGCACATATTTGAAGTTTACAATTTCATAAATTAGACATATATATACACCCATGAAACCATCATCACAATTAAAATAATGAATGTATCCATTGCTCCCATAAGTTTTATTGCCTCTTTGTAATTCCTCTATTTCTCCCCTTCCATCTCATCCCTCCCATCTCCAGTAAACCACTGATCTTTCTGTCCCTATAGATTTAACTGTTTTATCTAGATGTTTGTATAAATGTAATATATAGTATTTATTCTTTTATTATCTTGCTTCTTTCATTTAGCATGATCTTGAGATTCATCAATATTGCTGTATGTATCAATATTATTAATTTAATTCATTTTATTGCCAAAGTATTGTGTTGGTGCAAAAGTAATCACGGTTTTCCATTGTTAAAATTTGCTGTTTGATATTGGAATACATTCTAAATAAATGTGGTTCTGTTATATATCATTTCTATTGCTTTCAAAGCAAGTGGATCTCTTGCTTTATTCATTTATTTTTTTTACTAATAGCATTACTTGCAGTTTATTTTATATTTATTTTAGACTATGAAAATGATAGTAGACAAAAAGCAAATTTGAGAAATTTTCTTATTTGAATTCAAAATGGGTTGTAAAGCAGCAGACAACTTGCAACATCAACAATGCACTTGGCCCAGGAGCTGCTAATGAATGTACAGTGCAGTGGTGGATAACGAAGTTTTGTAAAGGAGACAAGAGCCTAGAAGATGAGGAGCATGGTGGCCGGCCACTAGAGTTGACAACAACTAAGAGCCATCATTGAAGCTGATCCTCTTAAAACTACACGAGAAGTTGCTGAAGAACTCAATATCGACCATTCTATGGTTGTTCAGCATTTGAAGCAAATTGGAAAGGTGATAAAGCTCCATAAGTGGGTGCCTCATGAGCTGACCAGAAATGAAAAAACATTGTCATATTGAAGTGTCATCTTCTCTTATTCTATGTAACAACAACCAACCGTTTCTCAACTGGATTGTGACATGTGACTAAAAATGGATTGTATACAACTAGCTCAGTGGTTGGACTGAGAAGAAGCTCCAAAGCACTTCCCAGAGCTAAACTTGTACCAATAAAAGGTCATGGTCACTGTTTGGTGGTCTATTGCCCATCTGATCCACTATGGATTTCTGAATCCTGGTGGAACCGTTACATCTGAGAAGTATGCTCAGCAAATCCATGAGAGGCACTGAAAACTGTAACACCTGCAGCTGGCATCGGTCAGCAGAATGGGCCCAAGGTCTCCACCACAATGCCTGCCTGCACGCGGCACAGCCAGTGCTTCAAAAGTTGAACTAATCTGGCTGCAAAGTTTGGCCACATCTCCCATATTCACCTGACTTCTTGCCAACTGATAACCACTTCAAGTATCTCAACAATTTTTTGCAGAGAAAATGCTTCCACAACCAGCAGAAGGCCAAAAATGCTTTCCAAGAGTTTGAGTCCAAAACACAGATTTTTATGCTACAGGAATAAACTTATTTCTCCTTGATAAAAATGTGTGGGTTGTAATGGTTCCTAGATTGATTAATAAAGGTTTGAGTCTAGTTATAATGATTTAAAATTCATGGTCCAAAACCGCTATTATGTTTGCACCAACTTAATAGTATTTATCTTAAATTTATATTGAATTGAGTTAATAGTATGGATATCTTGAATTTCTTTATCCATTCACCTAACAATGGATATCTGGATTGTTTCTAATTTTTAGCTATTAAAAATAAAGCTACTATGAACTTTTTACAAGTATTTGAATGGACATAGTCTCTTTATTTCTTTGTTTAGATCCATTTTCACAAGTTATATCATTTCCCTTCAATGTAAAGAATCTCTTTTAACTGATTACTATTATTTGGTAATGTAGATCTGTTGGTGATCAATTCTTTCAGCTTTTTCTCAAAAAATCAAAATTTCCCCCTTCAAATACACTTTGTTTCTGAAAGATATTTTTGCTGGTACAAATTCTAGGTTGATTTTCTTTCTTTTTTTCTTTTTAATTGAAGTGTAGTTGATTTACAATGTTGTGTTCATTTCAGGTGTAGAGCAAAGCAACTTATATATGTATATACTTATTCTCTATATACGTATTTTGCAGATTCTCTTCTACTATACATTATTTTAAGATATTGACTATATTAACAGTTCCCTGTACTATACAATAGGTACTTGTTTATCTATTTTATACATAGTACTTTGTATCTGTTCATCTCAAAATCCTAATTTTTTTCTTAAGTACTTTAAAGATTGATCTATTATCTTCTTGCTTTCTGAAAAGAAAGCTACTGTAATTCTTATCTATACTCCTCAGTACAGAGCTTTTAAAAAAATGGATTATCTTTATTACCATTAGCAAATCAATTTTGAGGCAACAGTGTACATTTCTTCATGTTTCTGTGCTTTTGAATCTGTGGACTTATGGCTTTCATTGAATCTGGAAAATTTCGGTCATCATATATTTAAACATTTTTTTCTTTTCCACACCCCACCGTTAGGGAGGCCAATGACATATAAACAGGCTCTTGAATTTGTTATTTAGAGCACTAATGTCCTGCTTGTTGTTGTTGTTATTATGATTATTTTCTATTTACTCATTTGGGATAATTTCTAATTGCTAATTCTAGTATCTGTGACTGATCTGAGTCAGTGTACATTGACTGACATTTCTCTTCATTTGGGTTGTCTTTTCCTGCTTCCTTACATGCATAGTAATTTTTTATCTCATGATAGACATCATGTGTTTTTCCTTGTTGGGTGCCAGGTTCTTGAATGTTGTTCTGGGATTTGGTTAAGTTACATGTAAACAGTTCGATCCTTATAGGCCTTTATTTTTGAAATTTGTTAGGTGGAATTAAAGCAATTAACCATATTTGTTTGGGTGTATATCTGGACTATTTATTATGTTCCATTGATCTATGTGTCTATCCCTTTGCCAGTTTGTATTGTCTTGAGTTCTATAGATTTGTAACAAATCTTAAAATTGACTAGTATGAGTCCTAAAGATTTATTATTCTTTAAAATATTGTTTTACCTCTGCTAATTCCTTTGCCTTTCTATAACACTTTTGGAATTAATTTGTCTCTACCTACAGAGACTATGGATATTCTGAGTGGAATTGTTAAGTCAATCAATCATTTTGGAAAGGATTGCTATCTATTATTTAAAGCTGGGGTTTTAGTTGAGTAGCCTTCTAACTACCTCAGCTACTATGTCCAAAATCAAGCAAGAAGAGCAGGAAGAAGACAGAGGGAGAGAGGGGGAGAGAGATATGGGTAATTTGCCTCACCCTTTTAGGAATACAACTCTGTTAGTAGAAGAAAGTTACCCTCCCTTCACAGTTTTGTCTCCTGGGGACTTTATTGCTGCTACCACTGTGGGTCTGCTTGGAGGCTGGGGTGCTCAAGAATGGAGCAAAGAAAAAGAAGATAGGATTTCCATAGTCTATATGAGCATTAGGAGTTCCATTGCCCTATTCTGGAGCCAGAAATTGGAAGCTGTTGCTGGAGCATTCTTTGTACCTGGGTGCCAGCTTCTGGGTTTGGGACTGCATTGAGATCAGATTGAGGAAGATTTGTGGGTAATCACTGTTTCAGAGATACTCTGAATTCTGGTCTGCATGCGCCTATATAATTTTCAGAATTTTCTGTTAGGATTTTAAAGCTGCACTCAGTGCAAGAGCAAGAAGTATGCTTACTTCATCTTACCCCAAATCAGCACCTTCAACCCTATTTTTGTACTATCTTGTCCTGATGTTCTTGTCCAATGTTCTAACATTGTTTATCCTATTTCTCTGGCTTCAAAGCAATGATTTTCTCTCTCTCTCTCTCTCTTTTTTTGTCTTTTTCCTTTATGTTCTAAGAGAGCTTCCTAAGTTTTTCTTCTACATGAAAAACTTCATATTTTAAAAGTAGTTCTATCTTTTATTGAGTCAAAGGAAATTTTAAAGATGTTAATTAATTTTTTTGTCTCTTTTCATTAATTCCTCACCTTATTTATCTCCCTTTTGATCTCTTCCTGATTCACTCGTACCTTATAGGTTTCTATTCCTGTTCTATAGAGGTTCAATCTTCCTGTATCCAATTAAGAATACTGAACAGTTTTCTAGGAGTGTGTTCTGGGTCCTACACGAAATCATTTTCATAGTTTTCTCTTAATTGGGATTTTCAGGACGCTGCTTTTGTTTCGTTTTTCTTTTTTAAAGTGTCTTCCTTTAATAAAGGGAGATTGTTTCAAATCTAGTGTTGCCAATAGATACAATATACAAATTCCAAATGGCTTTGTCTCTGCTTTCTCAGTCAAATTCTCTTCTTAAACCTTCTCTTTGAATTCCCAGTGCCCAGAGGGTTTTTATTCAGTCAGGTTGACAGATTTAGCAAATCAGATTACCTTGTTGTTATCACATCCAACTCTTGTGAACCCATGGGCTGTAGCCCCCCAGGCTCTTCTGTCCATGGGATTTCCCAGGCAAGAGTACTGGAGTGGGTTGCCATTTCCTTCTCCAGGAGATATTCCCAACCCAGGGATCGAACCTGTGTCTCCTGCATTGCAGATGGATTCTTTAACATTGAACCACCAAGGAAGCCCCCAAAATACCTTATATTCAGTTAAATTTGCATTTCAGAAGTGTAGAATGTACTTCTATTTAAAATTATTCATTCTTTATCTGAAATTCAAATTTAACAGAATGATCTGTATTTTATTTGATAACCATAATCCAGAGCAATTAGGCCAGAAAGAAATAGAATCATCTCCCATTCCTTCTATTTGCCTTTCTAACAAAGGGGTCAGAGAGAGTTCATGAAATGTCACCATCTCCAGGATGCACTGTATCTCAGATCTTCCTGTCTTTTCTCTACAAGAGAGAAAAGCTCTTTTGTTATTGTTACTAAACAGTCACAGGTGGTGCAATTTATGCTAATGAAGAAATAAGTGTTAGGTTCCATTCATATTGACCATGTTTACATTTTTATGGCCTTGATGCTATTCTTAAAAGCCATTACTTTAAAATTGAAGGTTAGACAAAAATCAGACTCATGTTCCTAGAGAAGTGCTTGGAAATTATGGTCTCTTGTATCTAGACTAGAGAAGGAACTGTGTGAAGACAGAGAAATAATTGGCTACTTGGTAGAAAATGAAGATAGCAAAAAGGTAGAGAAGATTTAGATGGCATATTATTTTCAATGAAGTATCTAGTTTGGGAGGATTAGGATGGGGACAAGCTCAGCGCAAAGGAAACACTTAGCAAATTAAGATACAAATCATAATATGCTCCAGAGCTGCAGGTATAGGCTCAGAGAGCCACAGGAAGAATAGGCTTTGTGTGTTTGGAAGCCAGGGCACAGAGAATGGCTGGCTTATTTAGATTTGCGGAAATCTGAGTTGAACTTTAAAGACTGGAAAATATGTTGTGTTTGAACTAGTGTTTAAGGCTGTGTCAGCATCTTTGACAAACAAAGGGTTAATTTCCCTAATCCATAAGGAACACCTACCAATCAATAAGAAAAAGATAAACCTAGAAACTGAAAAATGGGCAAAGGACATGAATAAATGACAGAAAAAGAAATATAAGTGGATAATAAATGTATGAAAAATGGCTAAGCTCATCAGTATTCAGTGATAAGCAAATAAAAACAAGATACAATTTTCTGCCTACTCAATTGGGAAATACTTTTAAAGTGGTTTAAATGGAAATATCCAATATTGGTGAAAATTCAGCAGATGGGCACACTTACACTGCTTCTGGGAGGGCAAATTGATTCTATGTTTCTGAATAAGTATTTAGAAACAGACACCAAAAACTTTAAAATGGTTTTAAACTTTTCATGAGGTAATAATGCCTCTGGGAATTTATCTTTAGGAAACAATTATAGATGCACACAAAAATCTATACACCAGGATATTCTTTGCAGTACAATGTATAACATAACAACAAAAAGGAAAGTATCTACATGTTCTATAGAGTAGCGATGGAATGGGACATATAAGGGTGAATGCTAGGGAACCACTAGAAATTATACTGTCAGAGAAAGTTTAATCACACAGGAAACTGTTAAATAATCATTGTAAAGATAGTAATGTGGGTAAAAATATTAAAATACATGATACATATTATAAATCTAATTCTGTGAACAAAATAGATAGCTGTATAGAAATACACTTGAAGGAAATGTATTCCAAGATGTTAATCCTGGATAACTTTGAGTAGCAGGATTATGAGTGATCTACATTTTCATATATGTGTATGCATAAAAAAATAAACACATAAATATACATATCATTAATGTATATTAACATATTAATTTCCCAGTTTTTTCTCCTAAAGAATAGCATTACAAATGAGAAAGAAAAGCATAAATGCTATTTTAAAATGTGTATATACTGTCAAACCTTATTTCAATGAGAATAAACGGCAAGTTAAATTATTACTTGACAGTTTGAGCTGAACAGTTTAAGTTAATATTTGATCTTTTCAACTTGTTGCTAACATGTTGTGCATACATAGTTCAATAGGATTTTTTTGCCTTTGGGAGTTTTGAAGCTGCTGATAAGATGCAGCTTAGAAATTACTTACTCTGATGTGTATATTTTATAAATTCTTACTCAACCTCCAGGTTCAAATGGAACCCCATCTTTGTGATGGTACTGTCCAGCTTCTTTTCTCCTCTGCACTATGCTTGGGTCAGTTTGCTCCACCTGGCTCTAAGCACTTTGTGTCGGGAACCTTGACTGATTCATCCTTGAATTCAGTGTTCTATCTCTTAGATGACATATGTCAGGTGCCCAAATGATGCCAATTGCATGATGAGTGAATGAATAAATGAATAGGGAGGAATGGCTCCCATTAAATGGTGTCTCAGCTAATGAAAATGTTATACCCTTAAAGGTAAGGTGGTTAAATTATACTGAGACAACGATGTAATGAAAGAGACGCTGGACGTGGGAATCATCCATGTTTGGGGTTAAATACAGGCTTTATTAATTCATTGCTGTATGTTGTTGGGCAAGTCACTTAACTTATCTGAGCTAAAGTTTTCTGGTCTGTAAGATGTAAGATGGATGTTAGTTTCTTATGAAGATTAAAATGTTAACAAGTACATACAGGGGACTTATCTCTAGTACATAATTCCCTTTCAATTAATAGCCACAAATAATGATAATCATCACAAATGATATCATAATTGACAAAATAATTGGCTAAGCGAAATCCTTAATTAACTGGCTTAATGGGTTTGCTCCTTAAAATGATTTTCATCCTCAAACTGCCTGTATTGATTTGGATATATCTAACTTAAGGATGCTTCTGAACTGTGGTGTTGGAGAAGACTCCTGAGAGTCCCTTGGACTGCAAGGAGATCAGCCCTGGGATTTATTTGGAAGGAACGATGCTAAAGCTGAAACCCCAGTACTTTGGTCACCTCATGCGAAGAGTTGACTCATTGGAAAAGACTTTGATGCTGGGAGGGATTGGGGGCAGGAGAAGAAGGGGACGACAGAGGATGAGATGGCTGGATGGCATCACTGACTCGATAGACGTGAGTCTGGGTGAACTCTGGGAGTTGGTGGTGGACAGGGAGGCCTGGAGTGCTGCGATTCATGGGGTCACAAAGAGTTGGACACGACTGAGCGACTGAACTGAACTGAACTGAACTGAACTTAAGGAGACATCAAAGAGAACCACCTGTCACTACCCCTTCCTCTACTTCTTTCTTCTAGAAAATTCTCTATTTCTAAATTGTTGAGCCTCAAGTTCTGACTTACATTGACCTGGTATCTTGACCTCACATCCTTGGTTTACACTAGTTTTGCTTTCAAAGTAACTCAGAGGCTGTGACTGAAGTCCCTGTTGTCCCATGTTTCTTTCTCTTTAGTTCTAGCATCAGAAAGTGGTGAGTAGTGCCTCAGTCCTGCTTGGATTTGTGTTCAGTACCTTTGGGAAAGAGGTCAGACTCCCAGCTCCCTGGCTGGGATGTCAAGACTTGGGTCCCCTTCTGCAGGAGGTCCATCAGCTATTTTTAAGGAGACACGTAGGTTGAGATTTGGAGAACTTGATCCTGTATTTTAGCTTCATGTGAACTTAGTTTCAGAGAAATGGAATCCCAGGGGGTATGAGTCTGGCAGGGTCCCCTGTACAGTCTTTCTCTGAGACACTTCTTTCCTTTGTTTGAATTTCAAGGTTACAAAAGTCAGAATTCAAGGATAGCTATGAAAGATCAGCTGGTAAATGTGTTCACAAGTGAAAGAAAAAGAAAGCCAAATGAATGTTAAAACCTTTTTTTTGAAGCAGAATAGAAACAGAGCTTTTGATCCTTTATCACCGAACAACAAAACATTGGCATGAACTACATGTATCCAAGCGATCCTGAATCCCTCTGTATGCACACGTGTGTCCACACACTCACACACAGACATGCATGGTCTGATTCACACACACCCCCTTTTCTCTAAAAGGTGTATCCACCCCCCAACCCCCACTCCCCGACAAAGATTTCTTTCTTTTCATTTCTTTCTTTTCTTTCTTTCTTCTTCTTCTCTTACTCCCTCTCTCTCTCTCTCTCTTTTTTTTTTTTTGATATTTCAAAGCTGGCAGTTCAGGAAATGGCTGAAACTGCCACATCTCTGTTCTTGCTAAAGAAATCAATGCTAATCCTATTACTGGCAGTTATCACCTATCCCAGAACTCACAGCTAAAAGAAAAAAAAAACCACACACTGAGATGTCAAAGTAAGAAAAAAAAAAAGGGCTAGGGAGGAGGGGGATGCCCTTCATTCACTTTCAAATAGTGATTGTTTTCTCTCTCTTTCTTTTGATCATTTTTTTTTCTCTCATGTTAGCAGAGAAACCAAACTACAGAACACCTATGCTCACACATTATGGGTCTGATTTAAAACCACATGAGTCGGAGTATGGGCTCTAATTTAGATTTATCTTTCTCTAGCACGTCTTGACAAAGCACTGATAAAGAATATTTATCATGGCTCCCAGTTTTATTAATAACAATAATGACACATACCATTGAATGGTCACCTAGACACTGTGCTAGGTGCTTTCTGCAAATCATCTCATGAAAGATAGCAAGCCTCCGATGTGGGCATGAGAAGCATTCCCATTTTTGAGATTTAGAGATTGAAACACAAGGTTTCCTCATTAGAGCTGAGTGACTTAGAAAGGGGTGAAGTCAGGTTCTGCATCCAATTGGCTATGGTATGGCACGCACCCTCTTCCCACTGTCCTCCTCCACCTCTAGCCTTCCTCCGCAGGGCAGCCTGGGAAGTGACGGAAACATTTAAAACTGGGAATTCGCTATTTCTGAGCTTTCAGCTTTCAGAAAAATCAAACAAATCTGATATTGTTGGGTTCTTCCCTCCTTACAATGATAGTCATTTTCACATAAGCATCTCACATTCTTCCCTCTGATCCTGCTGCCTAACCAAATGGACATAGCTATGGAGAAGGCAGTGGCACCCACTCCAGTACTCCTGCCTGGAAAATCCCATGGACGGAGGAGCCTGGTGGGCTGCAGTCCATGGGGTCGCTAAGAGTCGGACACGACTGAGCGACTTCACTCTCACTTTTCACTTTCCTGCATTGGAGAAGGAAATGGCAACCCACTCCAGTATTCTTGCCTAGAGATTCCCAGGGATGGGGGAGCCTGGTGGGCTGCCGTCTATGGGGTTGCACAGTCGGACACGACTGAAGCGACTTAGCAGCATGTGTGCTTGGGAATCTTAACAAAACACCACAGGAGGGAGCTAATTCAACTGGATTAGCAGGAGTCCTTAAATTGACAACCTACCCATTTTCCTGGTCTGAGGATTACACTTTGAGTAGTGAACTTCAAGGTGAATGGTGTGAATATTACCTGGGAGCTGATTAGAAATGAAAACTCCAGCCTATCCCAGAGGTACTGAATCAAAACTTGCAATTTAACAAGATTCTCAGTGGAGTTGTGTGTACATTCTGTTGTTTGAGGCTCACTAGTCTGTGATACTTCTGCCCTGCTGAAGAAAACCTCCCTGGTATTATATTCTTATTCTTTCCTCTGTGTGTCCTGCTGTCAACACAATGCTTGGCACACAATGGGAGCTCAAAAATGTCCAATGAATGAATGAGCCAATGAACCACCTACTCTGCCAACTGATGAGGAAAGAGAACTTATGTGGGTTGCTAACATACAAACAACTGTTGGTTGATAGAGTAGGTCTAGGAGTGACTGAAGAAGTGCACATACTTCATTTTATCACAGGCAGACTTTCAGGCTCATAGCTATTTGGTTTGCATCTGGTGTCCCTGAGATATTCATTGTTTAAACAGTCCATTAATAAATCCATTGATGTGTGTTGAGTTGCCAGAAATTTTACTGAGCATGTGACCACATGAGAAGGCAGGAATGCTTTATGACATATGGGGAAAATAGCATTTACTTCTCTAGGGTTGAGGATGGAAAGTAACTTGTTTTCTGGATTGTTTAATGTCTTGTGCCAATAGGAAGGATTGTCCTGGGCTAAATTCCTCCAGACTGTTTTCCCTCAAGATAAGAATGAATAATTGAATGAAAACACTCATAATTTATATGAATAATTATAATAAAAATTTCACAATATACCTTATTCAATAATTATAATAAAAGTTCCCAGGAACTATATTGAACATTTTACATGAATTATCCAGCATTCCTAATACATGTCCTTTTGCATATGGAGATAGAAAAACCAAGGGAAGGAGTAAATGGCAGAGCCAGAGGGTTTTTTTTTTTTTTTTTAAATTTATTTATTATTTCACTGCACTGGGTCTTAGTTGCAGCATGGTAACACTTAGTTGCTCCTTGTGGGATCTAGTTCCCTGACCAGAGATCAAACCCAGATGCCCTGCATTGGGAGCATGGAATCTTAGCCAAAGGACCACCATGGAAGTCTGAGAATCTTTAACACAAGTTCTTCTGATCCTGAAGCTCATGTTCCTAATCACTGCCTAATTCTGATGATATTCAAAGTTAGTGATATATTTCATATTATTCTTGGTTTCTCCTACAACAGGTATAAAAATATGAATACATAACAGGGTCAAAAATGATCACTATATCTATTCTTGCAATCTTCCCTTCTGCCCTTTGATTTTTTTGTATGGCATTTGGGTAAAAAATAAAGCAGAAAAACACTTTAAATAAAAGAAACCAGAGAAGCTAGAGGAAATGCATAATAAGCTGTAAGAAATGATAATTAAAGAGGGAGAGGAGAGAGACAGAGATTGGTCACATAATATCAACAAGCATTTTTGAGAGTTGAGTGTCCAGAGTGGGAAAGAGAAATTTTTGAAGACAAGTTATGTTCTACGTGAAGAACACTGAAAGAGGCAGTCCTGGGGAGAGAAATGTTAACATTTTCTACTTTAAGTAAATTGCATATCCTTCTTTAACAGTTTTTGAGACACCTGGTACAATTTAAAATAGTTTATGTAGTTCAAAGAATAAACCTCATGGGATGATGGGCTTTATTCAGATTATATTTCAAATTATTTATCATGTATTTACTATCCCTGATCTAGATTATTTATATTTAATAGCCATGTACTATAGGTGAGGCCTCTGTAGCCTCTGCTGAAGTTTTTTTTTTTTGTTCTCTTTTAATTTGGCTTCTGCAAGTAAATCTAATTTATTTGTATTATAAAATTGTATTAAAAGCTTAAATGCTAGGAAACAAAAATCTTGCCCTATGGGACTTTTTACTTCAGCTTCTTCTGCCCCAGCTGTACCCATTTTGGGTGTTCACCATCTCACCCATAACATGATGGAGAGAACTTTGCCCTGGGAGTCAGGAGCTGGAGAAAATGAGTCAGAGCCTACAAGACCAATCAGTATTACATTTTCTCACACAATCTGGAATTGCTGCCTTACTCAGCTCTCTTAAGTTTAAAAACCAAAAAAGAAAGAATTTATCATCCAAGTGTTAAATGCATACGATTGCCTCCATGGGGAAGATCTAATTCTCAGGATGCAGAGGTAGGAAATGCTGTTAAGTGTGACAAGCCCAAAGGCCATGCTGATCACTGCGATGCATTTGATTTAATCCTGGATGTTGGGAGACTTAGGAAGCTCAGCTTTAGCTCATGGCCCAAGTTCTTCAACAGTTTATGAAATGCTAATAGAGTGAGCAACCTGGGGTGATCTCACCTCCATCAGGAGAGCAGAGAAGGCCCAGGCTATTACATCTTCATCATTAACAGCTGGGACTGTTTCAAAATTGGTAACCTGGATCATTCATTTCACCAGCACCACCACCAAAACCAAAACACATATTTCTTGTAGATTAGATACTACTCCATTTCTCCTCCTCATCCTTTACTTCACTCTTAAAATAGCTTCTGAACTAGTTTCTTTGTCTCTAGTCTTCTGCGACCTCATTTCCTCCAAGTCTGCCTTCTATATAATATCAGATAAAAATAACACAAAAACCTTATGTGTTATTCCTTTGTTTTAAACCTTCTATGGCTTCCTATTGCCTGCAAGATGAAAGCCAGAATTCTTTGAATGGCATTAAGGGGCCTTCATAGTCTGGCCCCAGCTTCCTTTACATTTAAAAACAGCAACAAACTGCCCGTTGTGCTTTCCTGTAGGCAATGGAGAGCCTTATAAATTCTTTTTAAAAAAATTAATTTATTTTAATTGGAGAATAATTACTTTACAATATGGTGATGATTTTTGTCATACATCAACATGAATTGGCCACAGGTATATATGTGTCCCCCACATCCTGAACCCTCTCCCTCTTCCCTCCCCACCTTATCTCTCTGGGTTGTCCCCAAGCACTGTCTTTGGGTGCCCTGCTTCATTCATTGAACTTGCACTGGTCATCTATTTTATATGACCAGTAAACATGGTCATGTTTTACCATAAAACATTACCATAAAACATTGTAATTGTACATTATCATAAAACATGGTAATGTACATATTTTAATGCTATTCTCTCAAATCATCCTACCCTTGCCTTCTCCCACTGAGTCCAAAATTCTGTTCTTCATATCTGCGTTCCCTTTACTGCCCTGCATGTAGGATTGTTGGTACCATCTTTCTAAATTCTGCATATATATGTTAATATACAGTATTTGTCTTTCTTTTTTTGACTTCATTCTGTATAACAGACTCCAGTTTCATCCACCTCATTAGGATTGACTCAAATGCATTCCTTTTTGTAGATGAGTAATATTCCATTGTGTATATGTACCACAACGTCCTCATTCATTCATCTGCTAAAGGACATCTAGGTTGTTTCCATGTCCTAGTTATTGTAAATAGTGCTGCAATGAACCGGAGAAGGAAATGGCACCCCACTCCAGTACTCTTGCCTGGAAAACCCCATGGACAGAGGAGCCTGGTAGGCTGCAGTCCATGGGGTTACTAAGAGTCGGACACGACTGAGCGACTTCACTTTCACTTTTCACTTTTATGCATTGGAGAAGGAAATGGCAACCCACTCCAGTGTTCTTGCCTTGAGAATCCCAGGGACGTGGGAGCCTGGTGGACTGCCATCTATGGGGTCACAGAGTTGGACACGACTGAAGCAACTTAGCAGCAGCAGCTGCAATGAACACTGGACTACATGCGTCTCTTTCAGCTCTGGTTTTCTCAATGTGTATGCCCAGCAGTGGGGTTGCTGGGTCATATGGCAATTCTATTCCCAGTTTTTTAAAGAATCGCCACACTGTTCTCCATAGTGGCTGTTCCAGTTTGCATTTCCACCAACAGTGTAAAAGGGTGTCCTCTTCTCCACATCCTCTTCACCATTTTTCGTTTGTAAACTTTTTGATGATGGCCATTCTGACTGGTGTGAGATGATACCTCACTGTGGTTTTGATTTGCATTTCTCTAATAATGAGTGAAATTCAAAAAACTAACAATGAGTGAAATTCAGAAAACTAAGATCATGGCATCTTCCCATCACTTCATGGGAAATAGATGGGAAAACAGGGGAAAAAGTGTCCGACTTTATTTTGGGGGGCTCCAAAATCACTGCACATGGTTATTGCAGTCATGAAATCAAAAGACGCTTATTCCTTGGAAGGAAAGTTATGACCAACCTAGATAGCATATTCAAAAGCAGAGATATTACTTTGCCAACAAAGGTCCATCTAGTCAAGGCTATGGTTTTTCCAGTGGTCATGTATGGATGTGAGAGTTGGACTGTGAAGAAAGCTGAGTGCCGAAAAATTGATGCTTTTGAACTGTGGTGTTGGAGAAGACTCTTGAGAGTCCCTTGGACTGCAAGGAGATCCAACCAATCCACTCTAAAGGAGATCAGTCCTCGATGTTTATTGGAAGGACTGATGCTAAAGCTGAAACTCCAGTACTTTGGCCACCTCATGAGAAGAGTTGACTCACTGGAAAAGACTCTGATGCTGGCAGGGATTGAGGGCAGGAGGAGAAGGGGATGACAGGGGATGAGATGGCTGGATGGCATCACCTACTTGATGGACGTGAGTTTGAGTGAACTCTGGGAGTTGGTGATGGACAGGGAGGCCTGGCGTGCTGTGATTCATGGGGTCGCAAAGAGTCGGACACGACTGAGTGACTGAACTGAACTGAAGTGAATAATGAATGACGTTGAGCATCTTTTCATGTGTTTATTAGCCATCTGTACATCTTCTAAAGTATGGGAGTGACATGATCAGATCTGGGTTTTAGACGGAACACTCTGATGAACAGAGTGGATGATAGCTTGTAGGGGACAAAGGAGAGACAGGAGATTAGTTAAGGAGAGACTTGTAAAATAGGTCAGTTGAGAAAGATCCAGGGCTCCCTTTTCCATAGCTGGAAAACTTATAGAAAAATCTGGCTCATGAAATCTGAGAGATCTGTATACTTTTTCTTGGCTGGACACTATGGGCACTTAGGTATGGATGTCTTCAACCTTTGCAAAAGTAAATTTGAACCAAGTTGTACAAAGTGTAGATGGTTTTCTACAATATAGCAACCCCTGTAATATGGTTAAAGATGAAGTAACAGTGTGAGGGATGACAGGAGAATTTGTTTCCATAGTGTGACTTTCACCTTTAAATCTGGAAGAGCTCCTTCTTTTTCTTGTGAGATATTAACATCCTATTATACTTCACCGACAAGTACCAGAGGATGCAGATTTATTAGACATCTTGATTCCAATGGCAAAACTCTGGCTTTCCCAGATGGCGCTAGTAGTAAAGAATCTGCCTGCCAGTGCAGGAGATGCAAGAGACTTGAGTTTGATCTCTGGGTTTGGAAGGTCACCTGGAGTAGGAAATGATACCCTATGCCAGTATTTTTGCCTGGAAAATTCCATGGGCAGAGGAGCGTGGCAGAGTATAGTCCATGGGGCCTCAGAGAGTTGGGCATGACTGAACACACACACACACACATAGTTGATTCCAGTGGCAAAACTCTACCTTACCAATAGGCCAATTGAATAACAAAGTTATATAATCTTCCATGACAAACATGGGAGGCTAATGAGACAAAATACTTTATTTTATTTTGAGTTTTATTATTTTTAATTTATTTTTGGTTGCCCTGGGTCTTCATTGCAGTGTATGGGGTTTTTCTAGTAGCAGAGGCTACTCTCTAATTGCATTGCAGGGGTTTCTCATTGTGATGGTTTCTCTTGTTGCAGAGCACAGGCTCAGTAGTTGTAATGCATGGACTTAGTTGCCCTGTGGCATGTGGAATCTTCCTGGCCCAGGGATCGAACCCTTGTCCTCTGCATTGGCAGGCAGATACTTAAACATTGGACTACCAGGGAAGTCTAAGACAAAGTATTTTAAAGCAAAGGTATTTGAGTTTATTATCAGGTAGCTCAGTTTATTCTCTAATACTCTTGCCTGGGGAATCCCATGGATGGAGGAGCCTGGTGGGCTGCAGTCCATGTGGTCACAAAGAGTCGGACACAACTGAGCAACTTCACTTTCACTCCACTTTCATGCACTGGAGAAGGAAATGGCAACCCATTCCAGTATTCTTGCCTGGAGAATCCTAGGGACAGTAAGCCTGATGTGCTGCTGTCTATGGGGTTGCGCAGAGGTGGACACGACTGACATGATTAAGCAGCAGCAGCAGCAGCAGCAGCAGCAGCAGCAGCAGCAGCTCTGTTTATTAGATAATGAAACTGATGAGGACTGGAACCATTTGGGGAAACAGGAAGGAAGAAATAGTAACCAGAAAAACTCGATCCTATATTTCAACAGTTTCAGTTCAGTTCAATTCAGTTCAATAGCTCAGTCGTGTCCAACTCTTTGTGACCCCATGACCTGCAGCATGCCAGGCCTCCCTGTTCATCACCAACTCCCAGAGTTCACCCACACTCATGTCCATCGAGTCGGTGGTGCCATCCAACCATCTCATCCTCTGTCGTCCCCTTCTCCTCCTGCCTTCAATCTTTCCCACCATCAGGGTCTTTTCAAAAGAATCAGCTCTTCACATCAGGTGGCCAAAGTATTGGAGTTTCAGCTTCAACATCAGTCCTTCCAATGAACACCCAGGACTGATCTCCTTTAGGATGGACTGGTTTGATCTCCTTGCAGTCCAAGGGACTCTCAAGAGTCTTCTCCAACACCACAGTTCAAAAGCATCAATTCTTCAGTGCTCAGCCTTCTTCACAGTCCAACTTTCACATCCATACATGACCACTGGAAAAACCATAGCCTTGACTAGATGGAACTTTGTTGGCCAAGTAATGTCTCTGCTTTTTAATATGCTGTCTAGGTTGGTCATAACTTTCCTTCCAAGGAGTAAGTGTCTTTTAATTTCCTGGCTGCAGTCACCATCTGCAGTGATTTTGGAGCCCCCCAAAATAAAGTTTGCCACTGTTTCCACTGTTTCCCCATCTATTTGCCATTAAGTGATGGGACCAGATGCCATGATCTTAGTTTTCTGAGTGTTGAGCTTTATGCCAACTTTTTCACTCTCCTCTTTCACTTTCATCAAAAGGCTCTTTAGTTCTTCTTCACTTTCTGCCTTAAGGGTGGTGTCATCTGCATATCTGAGGTTATTCAACAGTTTAGAATCCTTAAGGATCAATGCCATTTCCTATTACATGAAATTCAGGAAGGGAAGGTCTTGAAAGAGGAATGGTTGGTTTTTATACAAGTTGAACTGAAGAGCTTCTCTTAAAATGTCGGTAGTTCCAATATATGGTTCTCAGACCAGCAGCATCAGTGTCATATCTGGGAATGTGGTAGACATTCAAATTCTTGGGCCTCATCGAATCTGCTTAGTCATAACACTGGGGCCCTGCAATCAGGGTTTAACATGCCCTTTCAGGTGATTCTGGCATATGTTAAAAGCTGAGAACCTCAGCTCAGGTCGTGGGTGAAAGAGTCTGAATGGGAGAAAATAGGACTGGGCATTCAGATTTGAGAGTCATCAGTGTGACGCAGTTCAAGTCTGAAGCCTCAGTTAGGAGAATAGCACAGAATGAAGAAGATGGGCTACATGGTGGAAGAGGAGCCCCTATTTCCAGCTCTATAGAGTTCTATACATAGCTTTTTTATTCTTCCATTGGGTACATATGATTTTTAAGTCAGGATGCTTTTTAATGAAATTTTTTCAAGGCAGCAAAGGAGAGAGAATGCAACAAGGTAAAATCTTGATGCAGAGGCAGGGTTAAGATTAAAAACTTTTGATGGGGCCAACTGCATGTTTCTAAGTGATCTCATATACATTTTTTAAACTTTACAACAGTTCCCATGAAGTAGTTATTATTTCCCCAAGATGAAACTGAGGCTCTGAGAGGGTTAGTCATTTATGTAAGATCTCACACAGGTGGATCCAGGAAACCTGTTAGGAAAGCCTTTGCTCCTTCCACAAAGCAAAGCTGTCCACTATTTCTTGGCTCAGCTCTTAGGTCCTGAGGTCAGCTGTTACAGTAATGTAACATGCATGCCTACATGTTACATGCCTGCATGTAGGCATGCATGCTCAGTTGCACAGTTGTGTCCAATTCTTTGCAACCCCATGGACTATAACTCACCAGACTCCTCTGACCATGGAATTTTCCAGGCAAGAATATGGGAGAGGGTTGCCATTTCCTCCTCCAGGGTATCTTCCTGATTCAGGGATCGAATCTGCATCTCCTGTGTCTCCTGCATTGGCAAGCAGATACTATACTACTATGCCACCTGGGAAGCCCACTGTTATAGTAATGGTCCTCAGCAAATCACTGAGGTGTGCCTGTATCTGAGTTTTTCTGAAGTCCCTTCCCACATTGACGCTAGGCTTTGTGATATGAGTTGTTTTGACCAATTGGGACATTAGCCAACATGGTACAAGCAAGGGCTTGAAAAAGCACATACATATCCAGTGGTGGTTGCCCCTCCCTCTTGAGTTTTTAGAGCCCACTCACATGTGTGGAACTCAGGTTAGTTGCCTGGAGACATAGAACCAGTACCATCTGCCAGTTACATGACTGAGGCCATTTTAGACTACCCACCCTGAGTCTATTGCCAGGAAACTTGTGAATTTTGCCTTAGCCTTTAGGCAAGGCAAGCCTCTAGGGGAGGAAAAGTCTCCCCTAGCATTCAACCACCAGCAAAGAGATAACTGTTGTTTTAAGCCACCAAGTGTTGAAGTAGTTTTGGGATTCAAATTTATACTTCCTACATGGTCCAGGAAACCTCAAGTTGAAAAATTAGCTTCATGTGGTCCTGGATTGGTATATTAATATTCTAAAATAATAAAGATACATGGAAGTATGACTGTAAAAACATCATGAAAATATATAAATAAATATATATTTCTTATCCCAGGAGACTGGGAACATGGAATTTAACTTAAAATTGGTTTTGGTTTTGAATCAGTGATTCGACTTTCTATGTGATCCTGATCAAGAATCTGCCCCTCTCTGGACCTTTGCTTCTTCATTAGGTAAAAGAGGGGTCATTTAGCCCCAGTTTTCTGTGGTTCTAAGTTATGTGAAATTATTACTTCTTGAATATATGATATAGCACTGCAAAGTCTCAGTTCAGTTCAGTCACTCAGTCATGTCCGACTCTTTGTGACCCCATGAATCGCAGCACGCCAGGCCTCCCTGTCCATCACCAACTCCCGGAGTTCACCCAGACTCATGTCCATCGAGTCAGTGATTCCATCCAACCATATCATCCCCTGTCGTCCCCTTCTCCTCCTGCCCCAAATCCCTGCCAGCATCAGAGTCTTTTCCAATGAGTCAACTCTTTGCATGAGGTGGCCCAAGTATTGGAGTTTCAGCTTCAGCATCATTCCTTCCAAAGAAATCCCAGGGCTGATCTCCTTCAGAATGGACTGGTTGGATCTCCTTGCAGTCCAAGGGACTCTCAAGAGTCTTCTCCAACACCAGAGTTCAAAAGCATCAATTCTTCAGCGCTCAGCCTTCTTCACAGTCCAACTCTCACATCCATACATGAGTACTGGAAAAACCATAGCCTTGACTAGACGGACCTTAGTCGGCAAAGTCTAGGGAATAGAAAATTAGGATCTTATCTTGGTCACTGTTTCTGATTAGGAAAACCATTAGTACCGGCTCATTTTCACTACCCTGAGGCTCCACCAACCTGAAATAGTTGGTGAGGAAGGGCTCTTGTGTGATGTCTCTTGATGTCTGGGTTGCACAGATCTGCCTGCTACCATATCTCTGCCAATGGTTGTGTAGAAGGCTTGCATAGGCTTTGGGGACCACGAGCACTTCAGCTGACTTGGAAAGCTACATCCCTATGGACCTTTCTCCAGGTCATCTCCATGTAGATACCACTTGGACATAGATTCTGGCAGACAGGATACCTTCTCTGGCTGTTGAAGTTAGTTAGCAGAGATGATATCCTAGGAAGAACTTTCTTTTCAGGTTTAATATGCTTTATTTTGGGATCACTAGGTAGTATGATATTTGCTGCACTCAAATATAATTGGAAATAATTCATAGACATTATAATTGATATGTTAAAGTATTTCCATGTTCATTTTAATTAAGAAATATGTATTTTAGAAATGAATATGAATATAATGACTTAAAGACAAGTATATTCTCTTGTTCTAAGAAAAGCAATGTACCTAGAGTCACACATTAGGATAACTGAAATTAGATAGCTTAATAGACATAATTTTGAGTGAAATAAGCTCCTCCTTTTTGCTCTAATTTTATGAAGTCACTGGAATAACATCTTAAAAACATGTATTCCTGGATTAATGATTTTACTCTCCAGTGACTTACCATTGTACTTAAAACCAACACTCCTTAATAACCTACAAGGCTTTTCATAATCATGTTGCTTTTGTCTCTCCAACAGCATTTCAAGTCATTCTCCAAAACTTACTAACTCTGCTCTGGCCCACTGACCTTCTCTTAGGTCCTTTTAATACATAAACACTTACCCAACTCAGGTCAGTTCTGCAGATACTATTTCCTTAGTGTATGGTTCTCTTAAAGAAAGGATTTTTTTTTAAAACTTAATTTTTCTGTTTATTTATTTATTAATGGCTATGCTGTGCGGCATGCAGGATCTTAGTTCCCCGACCAGGGATCAAACATGTGACTCCTGCACTGGGAACATAGAGTCTTAACTACTGGACCTCCAGGGAATTCTCAGGACTTTTGGCCTTTTTAATTTTTTTGAATATAGAATATTTTATTTTATTTTTTAATTAATTTATTTTAATTGGAGGATATTACTTTACAATATTGTGATGATTTTTGCCATATATCAACATGAATCAGCCACAGGTATACATGTTTCCCCACCTCCCCATCCTGAACCCCCTCCCACCTCCCTTCCCACCCTAGGAATTGGCCAGGTACCATGAAATCGTCTCTAGCCTTTAACCTGTGGGTACCATTGGGGACAACATCTAATATCTCTGATTTTTGGTGGAAATCCCTCCCCCAAGGTGATTAACATATAATGTTGCCCTGGCCTCAACAATTGGTTGCAGGACTGTGCATGTGATCTTGACCTACACCAATGAGAGCATCCCATTTCCCAGGCCACAGAAGTTGATTCAAGGATGGGCATATGACCCAATCAGAGTCTCAATCTCACTATAATATAAAACCTGTTGTAATGAGAATTCTGAGAATGGGAGGGCAGAGACAGGTGTTCTACTTCCATTGAACTGAAAAGATACATATAGAACTACTATGGCTACTTTATACCAATGAGGATTAACCTGTTTGAAATCTGTGCCAACAGACAGCTAGCTTGGGAGAGAGAAGCCAGATCCAAATAATACAGATGTCTTGAGATCCTATCCAGCCATTCCTAGCCTTTTAGTTAATGTTTTAGTAAATTCCCCTTTTATTAGTTTGTGTTTTTCAGTTGATTTGGATTTTCTGCCTCTTGCAACCTAGACAGTTCTGAATGGTAGAGGAAGCTATATCTTCCTGCATCTCCATTCCCCAGTTCCTGCCACTGCCCTCATCCTTGCCTCATCCCTGGTCCTCTTGGTCTCTTGATAGCTGATAGTAGCCAGGGTAGCTTTATGATACTAACTGATAGTAGCCAGCAGCTTTATTTGCTGCTGCTTTCTGTCCCTGGTGGATAGTCAGGGAAGTAAAAGAGCATATCAGATAATTCAGTAAAGGTTTCACTCCAATTTACAACTCCTGGACAAGGGTTCTTACCATTACAGAACCTAGTTGTATGATGATGCAAGTTGCGTGGAGACTAGAAGCAGAAGATTAGCCAGAGCCCAAGAAACCAGCAAGACAATTGTTGGAGAGATGAAGGAAAGGTGGAAGCTGTTATTGAAGATGGACTGCAATGCACAACTGTGATTTCATTCATCTTCCTGATCATTTTGCTTTTATCCACACTTTACAAATGAGGCTTTAAGGGGGCAACTACTTTGTCCAAAATAATAGAGATTATATTTAATGCAGATATGTAGGTGTCTTACATGCCTCGCTTTCTCACAACACCACTATTCATTAGTGAGATAAAAGGGAACTAGATTAGGCTAAGTGTGGTTCTTAGAGGGGTGATGGGAGACAAAGGATATCAGAGCTGTTTCAAAGAAATAATCATCTCCCCAATTTTGAAACTCAATGTATTTTCACCTTCTGTGTTCATACAACATGATTTCAGTGCCCCTCTCCCAGGCTTTGGGATAGGAAGTGTCTGTATTTCCATCACTGCTACTCCTTAGAGCGATGACATTCTGGGGGAAATGATCTAACTCTCTGAATCTCTGTCTCCCTGTCTGTCAATTGTCTAGACCTCAGTATTGCAAGGATTGAAGATAATGCTTATAAAAGCTCAAATACTGGGGACATCACACATAAGTATTTACTACATGAAACTTTTTTGATATTACTGTTACATACATAACACAGAAAACTGTTAAAGCTTAAATATCCCCCTTGAGTATATTTCAAGTGTTCTCTCTATATTACTGTGATCTGCTGCAGACCACCCACCCTGTCTTCATGGAGTTGCTTATGTTTCAGGAATCAGAGAAAGTACCTTCAAAATGTTGACATAGGACAGGTCAGAGGTAGCATGTGAGGAATTTCAAAGCTAATCGACCCTTCCTTTCTTTGACCAGACCCTGTTTTCAGCTGGTTCAGAGTCATTTATATCTCTGATTCAGTTAAAGTATGTGGCATCATTTAGACACTGCAAATGTAACACCGATTTTACTGCAACCTAATTGTAGAGTGACAAGGAATAAATCCAGAAGACACCAACAGTAGGAAATGGCCAAATGTGCTTCACCTATATAAGAACTCCTCATAGAAGAACATTATGCTGAAAGCGAGGAGTAACTAAGTTGTAATTCATGCAGATTCATACATAAGTAATACCGAAGACTCCTAGGATATCTACAACCTAGTCAGTTGCCCATTAACATATTGTAGGATAAATGTAGATTGGTAATTATGTATGTAAGATCATATGCTGCTAAAATGATTTTATTTTCATTTAAAATCCTGATTCAATGGTCTGTGGTATATCTTTGGAGATTTTGTCAACCTTTTGAATGGTATATATATATATATATATATATATGAAATACTCATACAGGTAAATAAATAAAAGTGCAATTTTCTGAAACTGTTAATGGAGCTTGGGGAAAAACCTACAAAATCACTCAGCTTAAAATCAAAGAACCATGACTAAATTAAAATTAAATAAAGAAGCAAAAAAAGAGAAAAGATCACAAGGAAACAAAAATCCTGTACTTTAAAAGTTATTTTAAAATAGCTCCACATTCCAAACCTGAAACACAGAAAATCATGATTGTCAACCAACATTTATTGAGTGCTTAGTAGGTATATTGAACTTTGAGTAATTGAATCGCACATTTAAAAAATAATCTGTCTTTTATGACAGAAATCAGGCAGTTCCTGGCGTAATTTGACAGCAACGGCCTGCCTTTTCTCTGTCAGTATGGTGTGAAGCAATGCAATTAAAATCTGTGATTTGTTTTGACTGGTGAGATTTTCTCTTTTCCCTCTTGTTAGAATATATATTGATTCACATGTTAAGTTTTATTATTAAAGAAATAGAATATATATTTTAAGTAATTTTATATTATTAGGGCTAATGGTACCCTTTGAGGATTGGACCCTGACTTAGAAGTGCAGTAGCACCTAGAATTCTGCCTCCTGGCCCCTCTTACTATCTGAAGCTACTTTAATTTTTCCCCTCCTTCAACACAGCAACCAAGTTGTCCCAGACTGAAATGCCCCGTCTTGGCCACAGCCTGTTCTTGAGGCCCTGCTTCCTACCTGTCTCCACTCTAAAGCTAGCTGAGCCTCTTTATTCTGTGCTTCACATTGGCAGTTTAGCCCCAGGCAATACTTTTCTATCACATTCTGATAAATTTTCTAGAATCATGAGGTATATTCTGACATCCCAAGTATCAGTCCAGTTCAGTTCAGTCGCTCAGTCATGTCCAATTCTTTGTGACCCCATGGACTGTGGCACACCAGGCTTCTCTGTCCATCACCAACTCCTGGAGGTTGCTCAAACTCATGTCCATTGAGTCAGTGATGCCATCCGACCATCTCATCCTCTGTCCTCCCCTTCTCCTGCCCTTAATCTTTCCCAGCATCAGAGTCTTTTCCAGCGAGTCAGTTCTTTGCATCAAGTGGCCAAACTATATACATACGTATTTCCTTCTTTTCATTTATTTCTGCAATCATTGCACAATAATATTAAGGCTTTCCTCTCTTATTTATTTATTTATCCTCTCTTTCATTTATTTCTTCTTTCCTTTCATGGTTGGTTCAGAATCATCCCAAAGAGAAATTTCCATCCAGGAAAAGAAAGTGTGATGAGATACAAATGTAAAATTTTACAAAAATATGGATATTTAAGCTTTTAAGATTAACACACATTTCCTTTTAGAATCTTTCCAAGTCTATCTAAGTTTACATCTCCCTCTTATAAAATTTATTTTCTTCTAGGTCAGAATTTTTAGTGTAGTTTTCACATATATATATATATATATATATATTTCTTGTTATTATTCAGATTAAGCATTTTAGTTTTTTAATGTATGATTAAGAGGCACTTGAATTCCTTCTCTGAGAATTATCTGTTTTTATCCTTTGCCCATTCTTATGTTAATGGTCTTTTTCTCATTGATTTCTAGGAGTATATTTTGTATTTATATTTTAACTTTTTACTAAAATACTTTTGTAAGTATGTTTCCCATTGCCATTTGTCTTTGATTTTATGATTTTTTAAGGTGCAAAAGTTTCTTTGTGTTTTTATGGAATCAATTTTAATCATTTTTTATAGAAATTTCTGGATTTTGACCTTCATCCTTAACCCAAGGGAATAAAGAAATTCTATATTTTCTTCTATTACCATTTTGATTTCATTTTTACATTTAAATCTTTGATACATTTGGCATTTATCATAATATACAATGTAAGGTATAAATAAAACAATTTTTCTCCAGATGGCTAGCAGTTAGTCAAAAATTCAGGTCAGGTCAGTTCATTCCAGTCACTCAGTTGTATCCGACTCTTTGCGACTCCATGAATTGCATTTCAGGCCTCCCTGTCCATTACCAATTCCCAAAGTTCACTCAAACTCATGTCCTTTGAGTCAGTGATGCCATCCAGCCATCTCATCCCCTGTCGTCCACTTCTCCTCCTGCCCCCAATCCCTCCCAGCATCAGAGTCTTTTCCAATGAGTCAACTCTCCGCATGAGGTGGCCAAAGTATTGGAGTTTCAGTTTTAGCATCATTCCTTCCAAAGAACACCCAGGACTGATCTCCTTTAGATCCAACAAGGACTGGTTGGATCTCCTTACAGTCCAAGAGACTCTCAGGAGTCTTCTCCAACACCACAGTTCAAAAGCATCAATTCTTCAGAGCTCAGCCTTCTTCACAGTCTGACTCTCACATCCATACATGACCACTGGAAAAACCATAGCCTTGACTAGACGGACCTTTGTTGGCAAAGTAATGTCTCTGTTTTTGAATATCTAGGTTGGTCATAACTTTCCTTCCAAGGAGTAAGTGTCTTTTAATTTCATGGCTGCAATCACCATCTGCAGTGATTTTGGAGCCCCCCAAAATAAAGTCTGACACCATTTCCACTGTTTCCCCATCTATTTCCCATGAAGTGATGGGACCAGTTGCCATGATCTTAGTTTTCTCAATGTTGAGCTTTAAGCCACCTTTTTCACTCTCTTCTTTCACTTTCACCAAGAGGCTTTTTAGTTCCTCTTCACTTTCTGCTGTAGGGGTGGTGTCATCTCCATATCTGAGGTTATTGATATTTCTCCCAGCAATCTTGATTCCAGCTTGTGCTTCTTCCAGCCCAGTGTTTCTCATGATGTACTCTACATATAAGTTAAACAAGCAGGGTGACAATATACAGCCTTGATGTACTCCTTTTCCTATTTGGAACCAGTCTGTTGTTCCATGTCCAGTTCTAACTGTTGCTTCCTGACCTGCATATAGGTTTCTCAAGAGGCAGGTCAGATGGCCTGATAGTCCCATCTCTTTCAGAATTTTCCACAGTTTGTTGTGATCCACACAGTCAAAGGCTTTGGCATAGTCAATAAAGCAGAAATAGATGTTTTTCTGACACTCTCTTGCTTTTTCCATGATCCAGCGGATGTTGGCAATTTGATCTCTGGTTCCTCTGTCTTTTCTAAAACCAGCTTGAAGTTCATTGTTCACATATTGCTGAAGCCTCTCTGGAGAATTTTGAGCATTACTTTACTAGCATGTGAGATGAGTGCAATTGTGTGGTAGTTTGAGCATTCTTTGACATTGCCTTTCTTTCGGATTGGAATGAAAACTGACCTTTTCCAGTCCTGTGGCCACTGCTGAGTTTTCCAAATTTGCTGACATATTGAGTGCAGCACTTTCACAGCATCATCTTTCAGGATTTGAAATAGCTCAATTGGAATTCCATCACCTCCACTAGCTTTGTTTGTAGTGATACTTTCTAAGGCCTACTTGACTTCACATTCCAGAATGTCTGGCTCTAGGTGAGTGATCACACCATTGTGATTATGTTGGTCATGAATATCTTTTTTGTATAGTTCTTCTGTGTATTCTTGCCACCTTTTCTTAATGTCTTCTGCTTCTGTTAGGTCCATACCTTTTCTGTCCTTAATCGAGCCCATCTTAGCATGAAATGTTCCCTTAGTATCTCTAATTTTCTTGAAGAGATCTCTAGTCTTTCCCATTCTGTTGTTTTCCTCTATTTCTTTGCATTGATTGCTGAGGAAGGCTTTCTTATCTCTCCTTGCTATTCTTTGGAATTCTGCATTCATATGGGAATATCTTTCATTTTCTCCTTTCTTTTCACTTCTCTTCTTTTTACAGCTATTTGTAAGGCCTCCCCAGACAGCCATTTTGCTGTTTTGCATTTCTTTTTCTTGCGATGGTCTTGATCACTATCTCATGTACAACGCCACAAACCTTCATCCATAGTTCATTATGCACTCTGTCTATCAGATCTAGTCCCTTAAATCTATTTCTCACTTCCACTGTACAATCATAAGGGATATGATTTAGGTCATACCTGAATGGTCTAGTGGTTTTCCCTGCTTTCTTCAATTTCAGTCTGAATTTGGCAATAAGGAGTTCATGATCTGAGCCACAGTCAGCTCCCGGTCTTGTTTTTGCTGACTGTATAGAGCTTCTCCATCTTTGGCTGCAAAGAATATAATCAATCTGATTTCGATGTTGACCATCTGGTGATGTCCCTGTGTAGAGTCTTCTCTTGTTTTGTTGGAAAAGGGTTTGCTATGACCAGTGCGTTCTCTTGGCAAAACTCTATTAGCCTTTTCCCTGCTTCATTTCGTACTCCAAGGCCAAATTTCCCTGTTACTCCACGTGTTCCAGTCCCCTATAATGAAAAGGACATCTTTTTGGCTGTTAGTTCTAGAAGGTCTTGTAGGTCTTCATAGAACTGTTCAACTTCAGCCTCATCAGTGTTACTGGTCAGGGCATAGACTTGGATTACCATGATATTGAATGGTTTGCCTTGGAAATGAACAGAGATCATTCTGTCATTTTTGAGATTGCATCCAAGTACTGCATTTCAGACTCTTCTATTCACCATGATGGCTACTCCATTTCTTCTAAGGGATTCCTGCCCACAGTAGTAGATATAATGGTTATCTGATTTAAAATCACCCATTCTAGTTCGCTGATTCCTAGAATGTCGACATTCACTCTCGCCGTCTCCTGTTTGACCACTTCCAATTTGCCTGTTTCATGGACCTAACATTCCAGGTTCCTATGCAATATTGCTCTTTACAGCATCAGACCTTGCTTCTATCACCAGTCATATCCACAACTGGGTATTGTTTTTGCTTTTGCTGCATCCCTTCATTATTTCTGAATTTATTTCCCCACTGATCTCCAGTAGCATATTGGGCACCTACCAACCTGGGGAGTTCATCTTTCAGTATCCTATCATTTTTGCCTTTTCGTATTGTTCAGGGGTTCTCAAGGCAAGAATACTGAAATGGTTTGCCATTCCCTTCTCCAGTGGACCACATTGTGTCAGACCTCTCCACTATGACCTATCCATCTTGGGTGGCCCCACAGGGCATGGCTTAGTTTCATTGAGTTAGACAGGCTGTGGTCTGTGTAACCAGATTGGCTAGTTTTCTGTGATGATGGTGTCAGTGTGTCTGCCCTCTGATGCCCTCCAACACCTACCATCTTACTTGGGTTTCTCTTACCTTGGACGTGGGGTATCTCTTCATGGCTGCTCCAGCAAAGCACAGCCGCTGCTCCTTACCTTGGACCTTATGTATAGTTATTATGAAATACTCGCTATATTCCCTGTGTTGTACAGTGAATCCTTATAGCTTATTTTATGCCTAATATTTTGTACCTCTTACTCCTCTACCCCTAATTTATTTTTCATCCTTTTTGTTAATGTGTTAAAAGCTATTTTTACTCTTAACAATTCGATCTATTTACCATAGATTCTGAAATGTTTTTATTATCGTTTTCTAAAAATTCTTCAGTTTGGATTTGTATTTCTTTTTTGACCCAAGAGTTTATTAGCAGAGAATTAAAAAAATTCACATGGAAAGAATTTTTTTTTCCATATTGTATTTTAGTTTCTAGTTTTCCGTATAATGATCAAAGGACATTTACTGTGTATTTCCTATTTTTTGAAATTTTTTGAGCTTTCCTTTGTTGCTGAATACATATCCACATATGTAATTATACTCCATGGTTACTTGAAAATAAGTTGTGGCCTGCTTTCAAGGTGAAGATTTCTGTATAGATCAATTATATATTAATTGGGCTTCCCAGATGGCTGAGATGATAAAGAATCTGCCTACAATGCAGGGAACCTGGGTTCCATCCCTGGGTCAGGAAGATCCCCTGGAGAAGAAAAGGGCTATTTGCTGCTACTGCTGCTGCTAAGTCGCTTCAGTACTTACTCCAATATTTTTCCCTGGCAAATTCCATGGACATGGGACCCTGGAAGACTATAGTCCATGGGCACAAAAAGTCAGACATGATTGAGTGACTAGCAGTTTTTCATCTTATTAATTATGTTAAGTAGATGTGATTTTTTTCCAGTACTTTTTATCCTCTTACTATGTCTTAAACTGAGAAAGCTAAATTAAATCTTTCTAGTATATTTCTAATTATTGCTGCCTTGAATTTTTTTAATATAAATTTATTTATTTTGATTGGAGGTTAATTACTTTACAATATTGTATTGGTTTTGCCATACATCAACATGAATCCGCCGCAGGTATATACATGTTCCCATCCTGAACTGCCCCCCCGATACTCCCTCGCCATACCATCCCTCTGGGTCATCCCAGTGCACCAGCCCCAAGCATCCAGCATCATGCATCGAACCTGGACTGGCAATTCGTTTCATATATGATATTATACATGTTTCAATGCCATTCTCCCAAATCATCCCACCTTCTCCCTCTCCCACAGAATCTAACAGACTGTTCTATACATCTGTGTCTCTTTTGCTGTCTCACATACAGGGTTACCATTACCATCTTTCTAAATTCCATATATATGCTTAGTATATTGTACTGGTGTTTTTCTTTCTGACTTACTTCACTCTGTAAAATAGGTTCCAGTTTCATCCACCTCATTAGAATTGATTCAAATGTATTCTTTTTAATGGCTGAGTAATACTCCATTGTGTATATGTACCACCACTTTCTTATCCATTCATCTGCTGATGGACATCTAGGTTGCTTCCATGTCCAGTGCTGCGATGAACATTGGGGTACATGTGTCTCTTTCAATTCTGGTTTCCTTGGTGTGTATGCCCAGTAGTGGGATTGCTGGGTCATAAGGCAGTTCTAGTTCCAGTTTTTTAAGGAATCTCCACACTGTTCTCCATAGTGGCTATGCTAGTTTGCATACCCACCAACAGTGTAAGAGGGTTCCCTTTTCTCCACACCCTCTCCAGCATTTATTGCTTGTAGACTTTGGATTGCAGTCATTCTGACTGGTGTGAAATGGTACCTCATTGTGGTTTTGATTTGCATTTCTCTGATAATGAGTGATGTTGAGCATCTTCTCATGTGTTTGTTAGCCATCCGTATGTCTTCTCTGGAGAAATGTCTATTTAGTTCTTTGGCCCATTTTTTGATTGGGTCGTTTATTTTTCTGGAATTGAGCTGCAGGAGTTGCTTGTATATTTTGGGGATTAGTTGTTTGTAGCTTGCTTCATTTGCTATTATTTTCTCCCATTCTGAAGGCTGTCTTTTCACCTTGCTTATAGTTTCCTTTGTGTGCAGAAGCTTTTAAGTTTAATTAGGTCCCATTTCTTTATTTTTGCTTTTATTTCCAGTATTCTGGGAGGTGGGTCATAGAGGATCCTGCTGTGATTTATGTCAGAGAGTGTTTTGCCTATGTTCTCCTCTAGGAGTTTTATAGTTTCTGGTCTTACATATAGATCTTTAATCCATTTTGAGTTTATTTCTGTGTATGGTGTTAGAAAGTGTTCTAGTTTCATTCTTTTACAAGTGATTGACCAGTTTTCCGAGCACCACTTGTTAAAGAGATGGTCTTTAATCCATTGTATGTTCTTGCCTCCTTTGTCAAAGATAAGGTGTCCATAGGTGCATGGATTTATCTCTGGGCTTTCTATTTTGTTCCATTTATCTATATTTCTGTCTTTGTGCCAGTACCATACTGTCTTGATGACTGTGGCTTTGTAATAGAGCCTGAAGTCAGGCAGGTTGATTCCTCCAGGTCCATTCTTCTTTCTCAAGATTGCTTTGGGTATTCGAGGTTGTTTTGTATTTACATACAAATTGTGAAATTATTTGTTCTAGCTCTGTGAAAAATACCATTGGTAGCTTGATAGGAATTACATTGAATGTATAGATTGCTATAGGTAGTATACTCATTTTAACTATATTGATTCTTCCAATCCATGAACACGGTATATTTCTCCATCTATTGGTGTCCTCTTTGATTTCTTTCATCAGTGTTTTATAGTTTTCTTTATATAGGTCTTTAGTTTCTTTAAGTAGCTATATTCTTAAGTATTTTATTTTTTTCATTGCAATGGTGAATGGAATTGTTTCCTTAATTTCTCTATTTTCTCATTATTAGTGCATAGGAATGCAAGGGATTTCTATGTGCTGATTTTATACACTGCAACTTTACTATATTCATTGATTAGCTCTAGTAATTTTCTGGTGGAGTCTTTAGGGTTTTCTATGTCGAGGATCATGTCATCTGCAAACAGTGAGTGTTTTACTTCTTCTTTTCCAATTTGAATTCCTTTTATTTCTTTTTTTGCTCTGATTGCTGTGTCCAAAACTTCCAAATCTATGTTGAATAGTAGTGGTGAGAGTGGGCACCCTTGTCTTGTTCCTGACTTTAGGGGAAATGATTTCAATTTTTCACCATTGAGGATAATGTTTGCTGTGGGTTTGTCATATATAGCTTTTATTATGTTGAGGAATGTTCCTTCTATTCCTGCTTTCTGGAGAGTTTTTATCATTAATGGATGTTGAATTTTGTCAAAGCCTTTCTATGCATCTATTGAGATAATCATATGGCTTTTATTTTTCAATGTGTTAATGTGCTGTATTACATTGATTGATATGCAGATATTGAAGAATCCTTGCATCCCTGGGATAAAGCCCACTTGGTCATGATGTATGATCTTTTTAATGTGTTGTTGGATTCTGATTGCTAGAATTTTGTTAAGGATTTTTGCATCTATGTTCATCAATGATATTGGCCTGTAGTTTTCTTTTTTTGTGGCAGCTTTGTCAGGTTTTGGTATTAGGGTGATGGTGGCCTCATAGAATGAGTTTGGAAGTTTACCTTCCTCTGCAATTTTCTGGAAGAGTTTGGATAGGATAGTTGTTAGCTCTTATCTAAATTTTTGGTAGAATTCAGCTGTGAAGCCATCTGGACCTGGGCTTTTGTGTGCTGGAAGACTTCTGATTACAGTCTCAATTTCCATGCTTGTGATGTGTCTGTTAAGATTTTCTATTTCTTCCTGGTTCAGTTTTGCAAAGTTGTACTTTCCTAAGAATTTATCCATTTCTTCTAAGATGTCCATTTTATTGGCATATAACTGCTGATAGTAGTCTCTTATGATCCTTTGTATTTCTGTGTTGTCTATTGTGATTGCTCCATTTTCATTTCTAATTATATTGATTTGATTTTTCTCCCTTTGTTTCTTGATGAGTTTGGCTAATGGTTTGTCAATTTTATTTATCCTTGCAAAGAACCAGCTTTTGGCTTTGTTGATTTTTGCTATGGTCTCTTTTGTTTCTTTTGCATTTATTTCTGTCCTAATTTTTAAGATTTCTTTCCTTCTACTAACCCTGGGGTTCTTCATTTCTTCCTTTTCTAGTTGCTTTAGGTGTAGAGTTAGGTTATTTACTTGACTTTTTTCTTGTTTCTTGAGGTATGCCTGTATTGCTACGAACTTTCCCCTTATTACTACTACTACTACTACTAAGTCGCTTCAGTCATGTCCAACTCTGTGAAGATTAGATCTCAATTACAGGAGAAAAACTATTAAAAATTCCAGCATATGGAGGATGAACAACACACTGCCGAATAACCAACAAATCACAGAAGAAATCAAAAAAGAAATCAAAATATGCATAGAAAAGAATGAAAATGAAAACACAATAACCAAAATCTGTTTCTCCTGTAATTGAGATCTAATCTTACTGCATTGTGGTCAGAAAAGATGCTTGGAATGATTTCAATTTTTTTGAATTAACCAAGGCTAGATTTATGGCCTAGGATGTGATCTATCCTGGAGAAGGTTCCGTGTGTGCTTTAGAAAAATGAAATTCATTGTTTTGGGGTGAAATGTCCTATAGATATCAATTAGGTCTAACAGGTCTGTTGTATCATTTAAAGTTTGTGTTTCCTTGTTAATTTTCTGTTTAGTTGATCTATCCATAGGTGTGAGTGGGGTATTAAAGTCTCCCACTATTATTGTGTTATTGTTAATTTCCCTTTTCATACTTGTTAGCATTTGTCTTACATATTGCGGTGCTCCTATATTGGGTGCATATATATTTATAATTGTTATATCTTCTTCTTGGATTGATCCTTTGATCATTATGTAGTGTCCTTCTTTGTCTCTTTTCACAGCCTTTGTTTTAAAGTCTATTTTATCTGATATGAGTATTGCTACTCCTGCTTTCTTTTGGTCTCTATTTGAGTGGAATATCTTTTTCCAGCCTTTTGCTTTCAGTCTGTATGTGTCCCTTGTTTTGAGGTGGGCCTCTTGTAGACAGCATATATAAGGGTCTTGTTTTTTCATCCATTCAGCCAGTCTTTGTCTTTTGGTTAGGGCATTCAACCCTTTTATGTTTAAGGTAATTATTGATAAGTATGATCCCATTACCATTTACTTTATTGTTTTGGGTTCGAGTTTATACACCCTTTTTGTGTTTCCTGTCTAGAGAATATCCTTTAGCATTTGTTGGAGAGCTGGTTTGGTGGTGCTGAATTCTCTCAGCTTTTGCTTATCTGTAAAGCTTTTGATTTCTCCTTCATGTTTGAATGAGATCCTTGCTGGGTACAGTAATCTGGGCTGTAGGTTATTTTCTTTCATCACTTTAAGTATGTCCTGCCATTCCCGCCTGGGTGAAGAATTTCTATTGAAAGATCAGCTGTTATCCTTATGTGAATCCCCTTGTGTGTTATTTGTTGCTTTTCCCTTGCTGCTTTTAATATTTGTTCTATGTGTTTGATCTTTGTTAATTTGATTAATAAGTGTCTTGGGGTGTTTTGCCTTGGGTTTATCCTGTTTGGGGCCCTCTGGGTTTCTTGGACTTGGGTGATTATTTCCTTCCCCATTTTAGGGAAGTTTTCAACTATTATCTCCTCAAGTATTTTCTCATGGTCTTTCTTTTTGTCTTCTTCTGGGACTCCCATGATTTGAATGTTGGGGCGTTTAACACTGTCCAGGAGGTCTCTGAGATTGTCCTCATTTCTTTTAATTGTTTTTCTTTCTTCCTCTCTGATTCATTTATTTATACCATTCTATCATCTACTTCACTAGTCCTATCTTCTGCCTCTGTTATTCTACTATTTGTTGCCTCCAGAGTGTTTTTGATCTCATTTATTGCATTATTCATTATATATTGACTCTTTTTCATTTCTTCTAGGTCCTTGTTAAACCTTTCTTGCATCTTCTCAATCCTTGTCTCCAGGCTATTTATCTGCGATTCCATTTTGATTTGAAGATTTTGGATCATTTTTCACTATCAAACTCCTGGAATTCTTTATCAGGTAGATTCCCTATCTCTTCTTCTTTTGTTTGGTTCAGTGGGCATTTATCCTGTTCCTTTACCTGCTGGGTATTCCGCTGTCTCTTCATCTTGTTTATATTGCTGAGTTTGGGGTGGCCTTTCTGTATTCTGGCAGTTTGTGAAGTTCTATTTATTGTGGAGTTTCCTTGTTTTGGGTGGGTTTGTACAGGTGGCTTGTGAAGGTTTCTTGGTTAGGGAAGCTTGTGTCGGTGTTCTGGTGGGTGGAGCTGGATTTCTTCTCTCTGAAGTGCAATGAAGTGTCCGGGAATGAGTTATGAGATGACCATGGTTTTGGAGTGACTTTGGGCAGCCTGTATATTGGAGCTCAGGGCTATGTTCCTGTGTTGCTGGAGAATTTGCATGGTATGTCTTGCTCTGGAGTTTGTTGGCCCTTGGGTGGTGCTTGGTTTCAGTGTAGGTATGGAGGCTTTTGATGAACTCCTGTCAATTACTGTTCCCTAGAGTCGGGAGTTCTCTGGTGTTCTCAGGATTTGGACTTAAGCCTCCTGCTTCTGGTTTTTAGTCTTATTTTCACAGTAGTTTCAAGACTTCTCCTTCTATACAGCACCATTGATAAAACATCTAGGTTAAAGATGAAAAGTTTCTCCACATTGAGGGACACCCAGAGAGGTTCACAGGGTTACATGGAGAAGAGAAGAGGGAGGGGTGAGTTAGAAGTGACTCGAATGAGATGAGGTGGAATCAATAGAGGAGAGAGCAAGCTAGCCAGTAATCACTTCCTTATGTGCACTATACAACTGGACCACTCAGAGATGTTCACAGAGTTATACAGAGAAGAGAAGAGGGAGGAAGGAGACAGAAGTGGCCAAGAGGATAAAAGGGGGGAATCAAAAGGAGAGAGACAGATCCAGTCAGTAATCAGTTCCCTAAGTGTTCTCCACCGTCTGGAACACACAGAGATTCACAGAGTTGGGTAGAGAAGAGAGGGGGTAGGGAGGAGACAGAGGTGACCTGGTGGAGAAAAAGGAGAGTCCAAAGGGGGAGAGAGCAGTCAAGCCAGTAATCTCACTCCCAAGTAAAAATGGGTACTGAAGATTGGGTTCTTAAAGGTACAAAATTGATAACAAATACCGAAAAGCAAAGATTAAAAATCTAGAGTAGAGTTTGGAATTTCAAAAATACAATATTAAAGAAAAGAAGGAAAAAAAGAAATGAAAAATAAGTCACAAAAATTATAAAAAAATATATATATGAAGTTTGCTTTAAAAAATACGGTCTTTTTTTTTTTTTTTTTTTGCAAAGTTAATAGTAGGTTATAAAAGTGAAAATTAAAGGAGTAATAGAAGACTTAAAAATTTAAAAAAATTAAAAAAAAGAATGATCATAAAAATAGTAAAAATATATCTAGGACTTTCTCTGGTTTTGTTATGGGCATTGTGGGGTCAATTCATTTTTGGATAGTTCCTTGGTCTGGCTTATATTTCTCAAGATCTATAGGTCCCTTCCTATGTAGTCGGTACTAACGACAGGGTTTTAATCTATTGCATTTGTCACTTCCAAGACAGTTCCCTCTGTTTTAGCTTCTCCTGTTTGCTGGTCTCGTCAGTGTCTGATTTCCGCCCTGACATAAAGGGGGCGGTGGTGGACACTTTTTTAGGCTGACTTTTTCAGTTGCGCTGTGGGGAGGGAGGGGTGCTGCAAACAAACAACACTGGCATGTGCTCGCAGTGCCTCAGCCACATTGGGCCTGCCCCTGTTCATGGTGCATATGCCCTCCCTGCCTGCACTGCTCAGGCTCTAGGTTGCTCCACCTGGAACCATCCGAGGCGGGCCCTGGGCTGCATGCACCTCCCAGGTCTAAGCCGCTCAGGTTCAGGCACTTGGGTAGTCCTCAGAGGCACAGACTCAGTCGGGCCTGTGTTTTGTGCCCTTTCCAGGTCCGAGCAGCTCAGGTGATGAAATGTTTGGTGAGCGCGGTCGCTGTGACTTATCGTCTCCCCGTCCTTGCCGCTCGGTTTTCTGGGTGTACAACCAGTACACCTTCTGAGGTGGATATTGACTGTCCAGAACCCAAGAAGTCTTAGTTAGCAAAGAAGCTTGCTTGCAGTTTGATAGATAATGTCTCTCTGGGGCTGTGATTGCCCCCTTCTGGCTCTGGCTGCCTGTCACTGGAGGGGGATGGTCTTCAGCTGGCTAGTTCTGTTCAGTCCTTTGTTCTGTGTGCAGGCCTGGCAGTGTCTTAGGGCTTTTCGCATGGTAGCTATCCCACAGTCTGGCTTGCTAGCCCAAGTTAGTTCGCTCAGATTGACCTTTGGGCATTCAGGCCAGATCCTTACTCTAAGCAATGAAGCCCGTGCCTCCCTGCCCAGTCCCCGCTTGCTAGTGGTGGGTGCAGGCATCTGTGCTGCTTCTCTGCTGGGGGAGTTACTGTTGGGCTCATAATCTGTGGGTTTTAATTATTTATTTATTTTCCTTCCCTGTTGTGTTGCCCTCTGTGCTTCCAAGGCTCACCACAGACTCAGCAGTGAGAGTGTTTCCTGGTGTTTGGAAACTTCTCTCTTTTTAAGACTCCCTTCCCAGGACGCAGCTCCATCCCTACCTCTTTTGTCTCTTTTTTTGTCTTTTATATTTTTCCCTACCTCCTTTCGAAGACAATGGGCTGCTTTTCTGGGTGCCTGATGTCCTCTGCCAGCATTCAGAAGTTGTTTTGTGGAATTTACTCAGCGTTTAAATGTTCTTTTGATGAATTTGTGGGGGAGAAAATGGTCTCCCCATCCTATTCCTTCGCCATCTTAGGACTGCCCTCCTGCTGCCTTGATATTAAATGATGTTTTATCTTCATTGTGAATTGATCCTTTTAGCATTATAAAGTGCTCTTTTTGCATGTTTATCACATTATTGTCTGAATTCTACCTTATCTGATAATAAGATCAAGTCTTGTAAGTCTTGTTTTGTTTGTTTGGCTTGTACACCTTCATCTGTTCCTTTGTTTTCAAACTTCTTGAATTACTTTGTTTCCAGAGTGCTTCCTGTACAGAGTCTAGAGTTAAAGAGTTTTTAAAATCAGTGAGTAAAGCTTATTACATTAATGGCTATGTAGATGTTCTTGGTGTTATGTCTGTCATGTTTTTCTTGTAGTATTCCTTCATGGAGGCTATTGATTTATTTATAGTTTATGGTGAAATGCTTGATCACAGTGATGGATTAAAATGGCTACAGATTCCTCGACTGTCCTCTCAGAGGTAGGATCTATGTCCCCTTGCCTAAAATCTGGGTAACTTCTACTTTTTTCTCTTGAATGCACCATGTATGACAGCCGAGACCACCATGTTAGAGAGGGTATATGAACGAACTTTGAGATTACCTGGGTGGGAAAGTAGTTTAGCTGAGCCCAGACATCATCATGTTATTGAAGCCTTCTTGAACCTCCAGACCAACCAAGTCACAAGTTGAACACTACCAAGTGACCCCAGTTCAGTTCAGTCAGTCATTTCTGACTCTTCGCAACTCCATGGACTGCAGCATGCCAGTCTTCCCTGTCCATCACCAACTCCCAGAGTTTACTCAAACTTATGTCCTTCGAGTTGGTGATGCCATCCAACCATTTCATCCTCTGTCGTGCCCTTCTCCTCCTGGCTCCAATCCTTCTTAGCATCAGGGTCTTTTCCAAAGAGTCAGTTTTTCACATCAGGTGGTAAAAGTATTGGAGTTTCAGCTTCAACATCAGTCCTTCCTTTGAATATTTAGGACTGATTTCCTTTAGGATAGACTGGTTGGATCTCCTTGCAGTCCAAGAGACTCTCAAGAGTATTCTCCAACACCACAGTTCAAAAACATCAATTCTTTGGCTCTCAGCTTTCTTTATGGTCCAACACTCAGATCCATACATGACTACTGGAAAAACCATAGCTTTGACAAGATGGACCTTTCTTGGCAAAGCAATTTCTCTACTTTTTAATAAGCTGTCTAGGTTGGTCATAACTTTTCTTCTAAGGAATAAGTGTCTTTTAATTTCATGGCTTCATTCACCATCTGCAGTGATTTTGGAGGCCCCCAAGATAAAGTTTCTCACTGTTTCCATTGTTTCCCCATCTATTTGCCATGAAATGATGGGACCAGATGCCATGATCTTAGTTTTCTGAGTGTTGAGTTTTAAGGCAATGTTTTCACTCTCTTCTTTCACTTTCATGAAGAAGCTCTTTAGTTGTACTTTGCTTTCTGCCGTAAGGGTGGTGTCATCTGCATATCTGAGATTATTGACCCCAGTTGAAACCATATGGAACAGAAAAATCACCCTGTGGAGTATTTCCTGAATTCCTGGCTCAGAAAAATATGTTATAATAAGTGGTTGTTATTTCAAAGTGAAAGTGAAAGTCACTCAGTCGTGTTTGACTATTTGTAACCCCATGGACTGTACAGTCCATGGAATTCTTCAGGCCAGAATACTTGTGTGGGTAGCCTATCCCTTCTCCAGCAGATCTTACCAACCCAGGAATTGAACAAGGGTCTCCTGCATTGCAGGTGGATTCTTTACCAACTGAGCTATCAGGGAAGCCCATGGTTGTTGTTTGAAGCCACCAAGTTTTAGGGAGTTTGTTATAGTCGTTGTTGTTCAGTCACTAAGTCACGTCTGACTCTTTGCAGCCCTATAGACTGCAGCATGACAGGCTCTTCTGTCCTCTACTACATCTTGGAGTTTGCTCAGTCGTGCCTTTGAGTCAGTGATCCTATCTGACCATCTTGTCCTCTGCTGCCCCCTTCTTCTTTTGCCTTCAATCTTTTCCAGCATCATGGTCTTTTCCAGTAAGTCAGCTCTTTGTATCATGTGGCCAAAGTATTAGACCTTCAGCTTCAGCATCAGACTTTTCAATGAATTTCAGGGTGGATTTCCTTTAGGATTGACAGGTTTGATCTCCATGCAGTCCAAGGGACTCTCAAGAATCTTCTCTAGCACCAGAATTCAAAAGCATCACTTCTTTGGTGCTCAGCCTTGTTTATTGTCCAACTCTCATATCTGTATATGATTACTGGAAAAAACATAGCTTTGACTCTAGGACCTTGTTTAGCAACATGATGTCTTTGTTTTTTAATACGCTTTCTACGTTTGTCATAACTTTCCTCACGAGAAGCACACATCTTTTAATTTCATGCCTGCAGTCATTGTCAGCAGTGATTTTGGAGCCCAAGAAAAGAAAATCTGTCACTGCTTCTACTTTTTCCCCTACTATGCTATAAAGTGATGGAACTGGATGTCACAATCTTAGTTTTATGAATGTTGAGTTTGAAGCCAGAGAGAGTTTTTCACTCTCTACTTTCACCCTCATCAAGAGGCTCTTTAGTTCCTCTTCAATTTCTGCCATTAGAGTGGTATCATCTTCATAACTGAGGTTAATATTTATCCTGGCACTCTTGATTCCAGCTTGTGAGTCATCCAGCCTGGCATTTCACATGATTCACTCTGCATATAAGTTAAATAAATAGAGTGACAATATACAGCCTGACATACTCCTTTCCCAATTTGGAACCAGTTCACATCCAGATCTAACTGTTGCTTCTGGACCTGCATACAGGTTTCTCAGGACACAGGTAAGGTGATATGGTACTCCCATCTCTTGAAGAATTTTTCAGTTTGTTGTGATACACACAGTCAATGGCTTTTGCTTAGTAATGAACCAGAAGTAAATGTTTTTCTGAAATTCCCTTGCTTTCTCCATGATTCAGTGAATATTGACAATTTGATCTCTGGTTCTTCCTTTTCTAAACCCATCTTGTACATCTGGAAGTTCTCAGTTCACATATTATTGAAACCTAGCTTGAAGAATTTTGGACTTAGCCTTGCTAGCATGTGAAATGAGTGCAATTGTGTCATAGTTTGAACATTCTTTGGCATTGCCTTTTTGTGGAATTGGGATAAAAACTGACCTTTTCCAGTCCTGTGGCCACTACTGTTTTTTCCAAATTTGCTGGCATTTTGAGTGCAACACTTTAACAGCATCATTTTTTATGACTTTAAGTGAAAGTGAAAGTCACTCAGTTGGGTCCGACTCTTTGTGACCCCCTGGGCTATAGAGTCTATGGAATTCTCTAGGCCAGAATGCTGGAGTGGTTAGCGTTTCCCTTCTCCAGGGGATCATCCTAACCCAGGGATCAAATCCAGGTCTTCCATATTGCAGGTGGATTCTCTACCAGCTGAGGCACAAGGGAAGCCCAAGAATACTGGAGTGAGTAGCCTATCCCTTCTCCAGTGGATCTTCCCAACCCAGGTATTGAACTGAGGTCTCCTGCATTGCAGGCAGATTCTTTACCAACTGAGCTATCAGGGAAGCCCAGGACTTTAAACAGCTCAGCTGAAATTCTGTCACTTCTACTAGCTTTGTTTGTAGTATTGCTTCCTAAGTTCCCACTCCAGGATGTCTGGCTCTAGGTTGAGTGACCACACCATCCTGGTTATCCAGGTCATTAAGACCTTTTGTTGTTTAGTTCTTCTGCATATTCTTGCCACTTCTTCTTAATCTCTTCTGCTTCTGTTAGGCCCCTACCATTTCTGTCCTTTATCATGCCCATCATTGCATGAAATGTTGCCTTGACATCTCCAGTTTTATTTAAGAGGTTACTAGTCTTTCCCATTCAATTGTTTTCCCCTATTTCTTTGCATTGTTCATTTAAGAAGACCTTCTTATCTTTCCTTGCTATTCTCTGGAACTCTGCATTCAGTTGAGTATATCTTCCTTTCCCCCTTGCCTTTTGTTTCTCTTCTTTCCTCAGCTATTTTTAAGGCCTCCTCAGACAAATGCTTTGCCTTCTTGCATTTTCCTTTGGGATGGTTTTGGTTACTCGTCCCTGTACAGTATTACAAATCTCCATCCATAACTCTTCAGGAACTCTTTCTACCAGATATAATCCCTTGAATCTATCCATCACCTCCACTGTATAATCATAAGGGATTTGCTCTAGGTCATACCCATATGGCCTACTGGTTCCCCCTACTTTCTTCAATTTAAGCCTGAATTTTGCAATAAGTTGCTGATAATCTGAGCCTCAGTCAGCTCCAGGTTTTGTTTTTGCTAATTGTGTTAAGCGTCTCCATCTTTGGCTATAAAAAGCATAATCAATCTGATTTGGGTATTGATCATTTGTTGATGTCTGTGTGTAGTCATCTTGGGTTGTTGGAAAAGGCTATTTGCTATGACCAGCATGTTCTCTTGACAAAATTCTATTAGCCCCCTGTTTCATTTTGTACTCCAAGGCCAAACTTGCCTGTTATTCTGGGTATCTCTTGACTGCCTGGTTTTGCATTCCAATCCTCTTTGAGGAAAAGGACATCCTTTTTGGCCATTAGTTCTAGAAGGTCTTGTAGGTCTTCATAGAATCAGTCAGGTTCAGCTTCTTTGGCATTGTTGGGGCATAGACTTGGATTACTGTGATGTTGAATGGTTTACCTTGGAAATGAACCAAGATCATCCTCCATTTTTGAAGTTACACCCAAGTATTGTATTTTAGAGTCTTTTGTTGACTCTGAGGGCTACTCCATTTTTTCTAAGGGATTCTTGCCCACAGGAGCAAACATAATGGTCATCTGAAATAAATTCACCCATTTCCGTCCATTTTAGTTCAGTGATTCCTATGATGTCGATGTTCACTCTTGCCATCTTCTGCTTAGTCATGTCCAGTTAACCTTGATTCATGGACCTAACATTCCAGGTTCCTATGCAGTACTGTTCTTTACAGCACTGAACTTGACTTTCACCAACAGACACAACTGAGCATCGTTTCTGCTTTGGCCCAGCTGCTTCATTCTTTTTGGAGTTATCAGTAATTGCCCTCTGTTCTTTCTCAGTAGCATATTGGATATTTTCTTACCTGGAGGGCTCATATTCTTGTATCATATCTTTTTGCCTTTTTATACTGTTCATGGGGTTCTCTTGGCAAGAATTCTGGAGTGGGTTGCCATTTCCTCCTCCAGGGGACCACATTTCATCGGAACTCTGCACTGTGACTCATCCATCTTGGGTAACCCTGCATGCATGGCTCATACTTCAGTGAGTTACACAAGCCCCTTTGCCACAACAAGGCTGTGATCCATGAAGGGGAGTTTGTAACTGAGTAGTGGATAAACTGAAATTTTCAGTTTTCTTCTGCCCTGGAGAACAATTTCCTCATGAGCATTCATCACATGTTGCAAAGTTTTGCTTTTCTTTTCCATATTTATTCTTCTACTATCTTTCTCTGAATGCTCTATCAGTTTCCTTTTTTTTTTTTTTTATTGCTACCATTGAAAAAGTTAGATTGTCCTGGGCTAGCTGTGTTTTGCAAGTGGAGAGTAAGGAAGGGCCAAAATCAATTTCTGCCTTTTTCAACACATGTGAGCCTCTTCTTTCTCTACTGCCATAGAGACAAGCTGCTTTCTGAAGATATGGTTTGTCTGTGTGACTTGTAATAGGTCACTGAAACAAATTGGATTGAGGTTACTTTGCCCTCTTGTTCCACCCACCTTTGTTTCTGTACTGATTGCTTGCAAACAAAGCATGTAGATACTGCACTTCAGCCTAAGCCCTCTCTTCCCGGAAATGTACTTTTGGTGGCATTTTCTGAGATCCGCTGCCCCTGGACCTTTCTGCTACTCTTCACACTTCTCTTGTTTTTATGACACTTTGGGGCAACCCTTAGACATATTTTAGGGCTTCCCTGATGGCTCAGATGGTAAAGAACCTGCCTGCAATGCAGGAGACCCAGGTTTGATCCCTGGGTTGGGAAGATCCCCTGGAGAAAGGAATGGCAACCCACAACCCACTGCAGTATTCTTGCCTAGAGAATTCCATAGACAGAGGAGCCTGGCAGGCTGCAGTCCATGGGGTCACAAAGAGTCAGACATGACTGAACGGTTAAAACTTTCACTTTAGACATATTTTGGAGGCTGCAGATTGAATCTATCTCTTTTATACATGAAAATG
Source organism: Budorcas taxicolor (assembly GCF_023091745.1). Taxonomy (NCBI): domain Eukaryota; kingdom Metazoa; phylum Chordata; class Mammalia; order Artiodactyla; family Bovidae; genus Budorcas; species Budorcas taxicolor. Next base: position 195,881,150 of record NC_068910.1, on the reverse strand, counting down.
GCGTCTTCTGGCTTTGTTCTTATTGTTTCTTTTTGGTTTTGTACACAGCCATAGTGATCCTAGAAGTGAAATAGTTCTCTCAGTTTCAAGAAAATTGCTCTAATGCACTGCTTCGATTTCTTTGTCTAGACACAATTTGGCGATTCTGTTCATAAGCAGCTGTGTGTATATGTGTGTGTGTGTTTCAACCTCACTGCAAAGGGATTTGAAAGAAGGGTACAAGGTTGAATTACTGGTAAATGCATTACTGTTCAATCAGGCTTTGGCCAGATGGTGGATTTTCAACTTATCTATGAAGATATGGTAATAATAAACACAAAATGAAATAAAGGTAAAGAAGCCCCCAGAAGATCATAAGTGATCTTATATATATATTTGGAAAGTTTCTAGCCACAGTGGAAACATTTCCAATAATTAAAACTTGTGGCTTCTCCAGTCACTACAGCATTTGTCTTTCTCCTTTACCACTCTATACTGACTGCTTTCCCATGTTGGTCTTCCTTTTACAACTGTGGTAACTTTTTCAGAGTTTTTCCTACCCTCTAAATTTTTCATGCTATATAGCACCTTGACAGGCGGAAGAGTTATTTTTCTCAAGACCTTATTTTATTTTATTTTCCCATCTTTCTGTACAACATTTTTCTTATCTGACTTTTTCTTTTCAATTTAATATTTTTCCTTCAGTCTTTCTTATCTGTCCTTCATCTATGATATATTTCCTATCTTGGTTTCTCTCTCCAATTTCTTTTTTATTCATTCTTCTCCCCTCAAAATCTCACCATCCTCTTTCTAGCCACACCAAAGTGTCATCCAAATTTTCTTTTCAAGTTTCTCTGTCATGAACTACATTTAATAGTAATTGTCTTTGTCTGCGTGGGCTGCTATACCAAAATACTACAGACTGGGTGACTTAAACAACAGAAATTTATTTTTCACAGTGTTGGAGTCCGGGAGTTTGAGATCAAAGTGCTGGCCAATTTGGTTCCTAGGAAGGACTCTCTTCCTGGCTCACAGATGGCCATCTTCTTGATATGTCCTCACATGGCAAAGAGACAGGGTTCTGGTGTCTTCTTCTCTTCTTATAAGGGCACCACTCCTATGGGATTAGTATCTCACCCTTATAACCTCATTTATCTTTTATCACCTCCTCTCGGGTCCTATCTCCAAATACAGTCACATTGAGGGTTAGGGCTTTAATATATGAACTAGGGTTTGGGGAGGACACAATTCAGTCCATAGCAGGACTTTATGTAACTACTGATATATTTTTATTTGGCAAGAAGTTGCTGTTTTCTCATATACCATTATACAGGTTTCTTCATTATTACACGCTACTATGGTGCTTTCTCTGGAGGCAGTGTAAACTATTTCTTTTTTAATTGTGGTAAAAACACATAACATGCACTTGCAGTTAGTAAGAGCAGGGCTGGGATACATTGTGTTTAAATTTTATTCAAACTGAGTGGATGTTATCTCCTTAACCACTCTTCTATACCACATTTTGGAGAAGGCAATGGCACCCCACTCCAATACTCTTGCCTGGAAAATCCCATGGGCGGAGGAGCCTGGTAGGCTGCAGTCCATGGGGTCGTGAAGAGTCATACACGACTGAGCGGCTTCACTTTCACTTTTCACTTTCATGCATTGGAGAACGAAATGGCAACCCATTCCAGTGTTCTTGCCTGGAGAATCCCAGGGATGGGGGAGCCTGGTGGGCTGCCGTCTCTGGGGTCACACAGAGTTGGACATGACTGAAGTGACTTAGCAGCAGCATACCACATTTTAATTTTGTCTCTAAAAATAAAACAGGTGTGTGCTGAGTCTCTTCAGTTGTGTCTGACTCTTTGCAACCCTATAGACTGTAGCCCACCAGTCTCCTCTGTTCATGGGATTCTTCAGTCAAGCATACTAGAGTGGTTTGCCATGCCCTCCTCTAGGGGATTGTCCCAACTCTGGGATCAAACCTGTGTCTCCTGCATCTCCTGTATTGCAGGCAGGTTCTTTACACACTGAGCCACCTGGGAAGCACCAAAATAAAATATGCTATGGAATTCCTTGGCAGTCTAGTGGTTAGGAATCCATCCTTTCAGAGGGTCCAGGTTCAATCCCTGGTCAGGAAACTAAGATCCCATAAGCTATGGGGTACACCCAGAAAATGTTAATATGGATGAGATATTTACTATAAGATGTTCCAGTGTTTATGTAAAATGGATCTGTTAGAATACTTGATTTGTGCATCCAGTGACTGAAAATGATTAAAACAATTAATATAAAACTGACATGAAAAAGCATTTACTTATTCTTGCAGAATGTGTTTCCCTAAGGTGAGTGGGCATAGAAGGATTTCTCAATTTCAATACCTCTGACATTTAGGGCTGGATAATTGTTATGGGAGGCTGTCCTGTGTGTTGTAGGATGTTTACTGCCATCCCTGGGCTCTTTCCCAGAGATGACAACAGCACCACTCCCCTCAGGCGTAACAGTGAAAATACCAACAGATGTTGTCAAATGTCCCCTGGGGGCAAATCTCCCACAGCTGAGAGCCACTTGTTCAGAATACAAAAATATTCTTTTATTTACATCTCGAACTAGTTGTTTGGACGTTCTCTGTGTTAAAAAACAAACAAACAAACACACCTATTTTGAGTATATATTATGTTCCAGGTATTTTCGAAGTGCTTCACAGGTATTAACTCATCTAATCCCCCCAAGTTATAAGGTAGATACTTATAATGTATACAAATTATAATCCCCCAACCTTATAAAGTAGACACTTTATAAAGTAGATGCAGTGCATTTGTTAGAGGAAATACAAACCCTGTTAGTCTGATGGGAAAGCCCCCTCTCCCTACTACTTTCCATAATGCTTAACTTCCTCTTTGGGTGTGCCAGTGACTTCCAATTGTCTTTCTTTCTTTTTTTTTTGGCTATGGTGTGGCATGTAGGATCTTAGTTTCCTGACCAGGGATCAAACCCACTTGCCCTGCAGTGGAAGCATGGAGCCCTAACCACTGGTTATTCAGTTGCTAAGTTGGGTCTGACTCTTTGCACCTCCATAGACCATAGCCCACCAGGCTCCTCTGTCCATAGGATTTCCCAGGCAAGGGTACTAGAGTGGGTTGCCATTTCCTTCTCCAGGGGATCTCCCTGATCCAGGGATTGAACCCCCACCTCTTGCATTGGTAAGCAGATTATTCTACCATTGAGCCACCAGGGAGTTCCCTCCAATTGTCTTTCTTGATAAAGTTTTTGATGTTATGTGATGAGAAATGGAGTATTTCCTACCATATCAATAAGCAAGAAAGCCACAGTCATCAGCCATTCTGGCGCTTCATATGTGAATTTCTGAGCCAGGAGGACGCCCAGGAAGGAAAACAGTGTCTGCTATCTGGAAGCCAGAAGGCTTCAGCCACTCCCTACAGTGAGCACTGGGGAGCTGGAAGGTGGGGGATGGGGGGGGAGGGGCGGCTGGAGGGGGAAAAGTGAAAAACACGGGATACTGGCCCCAAATAGCTGAAATGCATATGAAAGGCTTGATTTCAGTGAGTCTGGACTCTTGCATCTTCTCACATATAGAAAAGTGCTAAATTCCTTAACTTGAGATATCTGGTTTTCTTTAATTAGCACTAATCTTTTGTTGTTCAGACTACTTGCCATTTGTTGCAAACTTCTATATAACCTGACTCCTCCCCATCCCTCCTGGGAGCACTTCTCTCAGGGTTACTTGAGACACTGTCTCCCCGGCTTGAAGTCTAAAAAATTCCCACTGAATAAAACATAACTCTTGCCTTTTAGGTTGTGGCTAAGTTTTAAGTTGACAGTGACTAATTGATAAAAGTAATACAAATATGAAATGATTATTTTTCTCACAGGAGAGAATATGCACTAGATTAATAGAAAAGAATATAGTATAGTGATTACTTTGGCTATTTTGGCCTCCGAAGTGTTCCTTTTCAGCCATTTCCCCAAACTGCTCATGTTTCTGCATCATTTATCTACCAAAACATGTCTAGAAAGAACCATCACAGTTTTTTTGCTTATCTGCCTAACACTTCCACTACTATTTTTCTTTAAATCACTCACTTTAGCTTTATCATACAGGGTATTATCCATGGACTTATGGTTCAAATATGCTTGTTATATATTTTCTCACATATTAAAATAAATGCATAAATAAATTGTTGAGGGTGTTAATGGATATTTAAAATAAAAAGTAATCATTTTTGTGTTGCCAAAATCAGCTATTGCACCTCCAGTGGTCTGCATTGTAGGAATCCAAGCTGTGCTTTGCTTATGGGGTCCTTGCCGATTTATCCTGTCCCCTGCATCCAAGACCATGAGCTCCTGGAGGGCAAGACTCTCTCACCTCTGTATCACCATATTAGTGAGCCTGATACTTGAGGCATAACATGCAGGGGCTTCCCTAGTGGCTCAGAGGGTAAAGAATCTCCCCACAATGTGGGAGACCTGGATTTGATCCCTGGGTCAGGAAGATCCCCTGAAGAAGGAAATGGCTACCAACTCGTTTTCTTGCTTGGGAAACCCCATGGACAGAGAAGCCTGGTGGGCTGCAGTCTATGGGGTCACAAAAGAGTTAGACACACCGAGTGACTAACCCACACAATAATTGTTGGATGAATGAATGTCTGTCTCACCATCACAAGTGAAATACCATTAGCTCATGGAAATAGTTGCTATTTTCTTTCACTTAGATTCCCAACCTCTGAGCACTCAACATGGAATGAAAACACAAAGAAGCACCAAAACATGTAGAAGTGCAGCCATGCTTGTTTTTCTACCTCCCCAAATTTGAAAAATTGTTGTTTTTATTTAGGATAGAACAAAGATATATTTTTCTTTTATAATATGTTAAAAAAAGAAGTCATTTGTCCCACAGAGATTCCCATCCTCTAACTTTTGATTTTCCTGTTATTGAAATTCATTTTCCTTTAAAAATTTTATTATTTATTTATTTTTGGCAAGTCTGCTTTGTAGGTGGTGGTATGTTCTTTCATCATAACTTCTGGTTCATGGCTTTGATGATCACATGCTACAAATACATCAATGCATGAGGAGTTACACAACTGTGACAGTTTAATTCTGCCATTTCTTCTTCTTTTTTTTAAGCTAGAATGTCTATGAAAAGAAACTTCCCTTCAAATATTTTCTTACCTTGAAGCCTGGGTTATTTAGCAAATTAGGTTAAATATCTGCTTTAAAGAAAAGTTTATTTACAGTTTTTAATATAACCAGTTGCCTTCCTAGCATCCTCCATAAGAATTTTTGTTTTATTATAAATGTAAATGAAATATGAATAAGCAATTGATACAGTGAGTCAGAGTTATTGATCCAGTTTTAGACTGTGGTAGTCTCTTCAGTTTGGCTCTGGAGATCCTTTACTATAGTCCTGATAAATTTTGATAGTTTCCTTGCTGTCTGTCTTGACAAAATGTTTTAAACTCATCTTGTCCATTTCCTGCTCCAGACTTGGAATCAACCATTTCTCTGAGGAGACTTGATTCCTTTTAGTGGGAAATGACTTTTTGAAACCATAATCTAGGTGCTAGTGGTGTTCATTGCTACAGAGTTGATCATAATTTTGAAGCTCTTTCAAAGTTGGAGTTAGTCTATACATATTTCTCTTAAAGATAGACTCCATCATTAAGTTTATATGCAGCCCTCCTAGTCAAATTCAGAACCTTCAGGCCCGTAGGGTTGTTACTCCAGTCATCTTGCATTTGTGTTTCCTGTACACAATGCTTAACATGTCAGTTTTGAGAAATACTAGTAAAAATCATTCATTTTATTTATTCTATAGTACAACTATCTCATATTTACAATATTAGCATTACTGGCATTACAACAATTTGTTTACTAAAAACCATTTTTAGTGGTTTTTCCTAGCATTTTTTCCTATTTTTTTTGTTGGTGTTACCATTGTTCTTAGGTTATATCCCTTAAGGCATATATAGTCAAGTTATGGTGATGTAGAGTTATTTGGAATAACTCCTTTGAGTTGTTATGCCAGGAAATTTTGATTCTTGGGAATTGCTTTCTTTCTTTCTTTAATACTATCTTATAATTATGTAAAATATTTACATGATTACAAGACTAAATCTACAAAGCAAGTTATATTCAAAGGAGTCCAGCTTCTATATTTATCCCCTAACCAACACTCTTCCCTCTTCTGTAGGTTACCATTCTTTAAAAGATTTATGATTTTTAATATCAGCAAATATATGTCTATATCCCTCCTCTGAGATAAAAAGAAGCCACTATTAATGTTTCCTCCTTTTACTTTTTTTCCACGTAATAATATGTCTTGGAGATTACTCAATAGTGTACAGTAAGATATTCCCCATTCCATTTTGTGAATGCATAGAACTCCACTGTATGGAGGTACCATAGTTTATTCAATCATTTCTGTTGCTAGGCATTTGGATTTTTTCCAGTCTTTTACTCTTCCAAATAACGTCACAGTTAGGAATCTTGCATCTTTTTATTACTTTTGTCAAGGTGGCCTTGTACATGTATCCTTTGTTTTTGTGAGTGTAGCTTTATTTAAGAATATCTTTTACTATTTCTGTTAGCCAGGATCTAGGAGTAGTTAATTCTTTCACATTTAATTTTTTAGAAACATGTTTTTTGCCTTCACTTTATATGCTAGTTTTGCTAAGAATGTGAAGTTGTTGCTTTTATTCTCTCAGCACATTGAAGACAGTACTTTATTGGCTTCTGTTGCTGCTGGTGAGCAGTTTGCTGTTAAGATCTATAGCTATTCCTTTATAGGTATTCTACTCTTTCCTTCTGGTTGCCTTAAGAGATTCTTTTAGTTTCAGATTTCTTACAGTTTCACTAAGGTATGCCTGGTGTCGACATATTTTTATTTACCCTGCTTGGTTTTCATTTCAATTCCTTAATCTGAAGAGTCTAATTTTTTGACAATCCTGAAAAAACTTCTTAGCCATTTTTTTTTTTCTGTTATTACCTCTTCTCCATTCCTCTACCTTACCGCCTTATCCTTCTTGTGCTCCTATTAGTTGAATTTGTGTTTCTCATTATACTGTCTATGTTTCTTGATTTCTCTTGCATATTAAAAAAATTCTTATGGTCTCTCAGTTTAGCAGTTTTAGTAATTGTAATTTTTTGTGTGAGTTGCATTCATGTCCTTACAATGTTGCTTATAGTGAAGAGTAATTGTGTTCATAATAGGATTCTCGCTGGGATTTGTGCTTGCCCTGAAATGGTCACTAAAAGATAAAAAACCGAGGAGAAGAAGCTATCAAATTTTTCAGACTCTAAAGAGGGCCCCCCAGCAGTTGGGGCTTATTAATAATCAATTGACTCTGCTATCTCCTGAAATACCCAGGAGCTTAACTATATAATCAGAATATGAAAGAGCGAAGGAAATCACAACCAGAAGTCATCAGTTGTCTAGTAGTCATCAGTCTTCCTTGTCCCTCAAAACCAGGTGAGGCGCCAAGTAACACTGGCATCTTGTTCCACAGGTGGATAGTAGACTTGCCGATGTGCTTCTGTGCCTAGGGGCATCAGGTAAAGAGAAACTGGGAAGGATGGCAGTGTGGAGAAGCATGGGGCCTCCAGGCAGGAGCCAGGAGCCCTGTCTGTTCTTTGGTGGATTGTATTCACTTGGGTCAAATAGACACTGTGAAAGGTAGTCTTGACTGAGTATTTTTCCAGATGCTACCTAAGAGAGAGGGAAGGCCACTGAGTGAGGAGATGGCAGGGACAAGAGGTGGTGGAATAGATGTTGAGTCACCACCAGTGGCTCTCTGAGGGGGATGAGGAGACCCAGAGGGTGTTCTGGGGAGATCACAAGGGCGTCTAGCTGTGCTTTGCGCTTCTCGAGAATAATTTTTTTTTTTAAGTATTTATTCATTTAGTTGCATCAGGTCCTAGTTGAGGCATGTGAGATCTTGCCTTGGGGCATGTGGGTTTCTCTCTAGCTGTGGCGCCCAGGCTCTAGAGTGCGCAGTCTCCGTAGTTGCAGCAGGTGGGCTCAGTAGTTGTGGTCTGCAGGCTTAGTGGCCCTGCAGCATGTGGGATCTTGGTTCACCCACCAGGGATGAAACCTGCAACCTCTGCATTGGAAGGTGGATTTTCAATCACTGAATTACCCAGGAAGTCCCTCTAGAATCTTTTTACCCCCTTTAATCATTAATTTTAATGTTTCTGCTTTTGAGTAGAACCCTTGTTTAATTTTTTTTTCTAGTGGGTGAATACATTTATTGCTGTGCTGGACTTCACTGCGTTTTACTCATCTTGTTTGCTCTATTAATTTCAACACTGACCTTTTAGCCCCCTTAGGCTGCATTTTGACATACAGCTCCCTGGTGTTTGGTGCAGTCCTTCATCCTTCACACTAACCGCGAACCTGCCCAAGTCCAGCCAGCATTTGTGGCTGGCCTCCTCTCTTGTATCCAGGCGTCCTATCACCATCCTTTCTTTCTGCACAGACTAAGCCCTCCCTTGCAGCTGCAGCCATAGTCTGTCTTAATGCGTCTCATGACCAGCCCTCACATGCGCTTTGTGCTCCAATGAAGGGGCCACTTGTGCAATCAGGTAGGAAGAGATCGATTTTTCCAGAGTGATTTATACTCTCTGATAATTGAGCTATCATCAGTGACACTGCTGAGCCCACAAAAGAAAGTGGTACCTCTGGTTACAGGGAGAGCTCAGTCCTTGGAAGCATCTGAAAATAATGATGAGAATATTAAAATAAAATTTTATCATCATCAGGGACCCGCAGTTAGTATACATGAATTTAAAGGAAATAAATATTCTATATTCAAGAAATAAATAATAAAATCTGTTTTATTAATAGAAGAGGTTATAGGCAAAGCCAAAGAGATCCCCTTGAAGTTTGATGCTATCCCCATATCATTTGTGGGTGTCCCTAGTGGCACAGAGGATAAAGAATCTGCCTGCAATTCAGAGACCCAGGTTCTATCCCTGGGTCAGGAAGATCCCCTGGAGAAGGAAATGGCAACCCACTCCAGTATTCTTGCCTGGAAAATCCCATGGACAGAGGAGCCTGGTAGGCTACCGTCCACGGGATCGCAAGTCAGACATGACTTAGTGACTAAACCAAACCATATTCTTTGTACTTCTTTCTCTAAACAGAGCTTGTTAGGCAAGATGATATGATGATCTCCCCTCCTGTGGTTTTATTACCTCTCAAAGAACAGATATACATCACCAGCCATTGCAATACCATGCTGCACAAGTAGTAGTTAAAAATGTACTTGACAGAGAAACTTGGGTTTGAATATTTACTTGTTTTATGACCTTGGGCAAGTTACTCATCCTTTCTGAGCTTTAGTTTCCTTGTAATAATCCCTATCAACAAGAAAATTGATGCACAGAAACACTGACACCTGGCCTATCAACTCACATAGTGACTTCTTTTGGATCATGACTACAAAACCCACTTGGGAATGAGCTTGGAGTTTTATTTCTCTTCTCTTTGCTTTTCTGTTTTATTTTCTCCAACTGGAGAGCAAGTTATGCAAGTTAAATTATTGGACAAAGGTGTAATTGCAGCATTTTATAAATATTGAAAATGGCATCTAAACCTAAACAGACATTTCTCCAGAGAAGATAAACAGACGGTCAATAAACACATGGAAATATGTTCAATATCACTCATTATTAGAGAAGTATAAGTCAAAACTACAATGAAGAGAAGTATAAGTCAAAACTACAATGAAATATCACCGTACACAGATCAGAATGGCCATTGTCAAAAAATTCTACAAACAATAAATGCTAGAGAGAATGTAGAGAAAAGGGAACTCTTTTGCACTGTTGGTGGGAATGTAAACTGATATAGTCAGTATGGAGATTCCTTAAAAAACTAGGAATAAAACTACCTTATGACACAATCCCACTACTAGGCATATACCCTGAGAAAACCATAATTGAAAAAGACACATGTACCCCAATGTTCATAGCAGCACTATTTGTAATAGCCAGGACATGGAAGCAACCTAGAGATGTCCATTGACAGATAAATGGATAAAGAAGATATGGTACATATACACAATGGAATATAACTCAGCCATAAAAAATAATGAATATGAGCCAGTTCTAGTGAGGTGGATGAACCTAGAGCCTGTTATACAGAGTGAAGTAAGAAAGAGAAAAGCAAATACTGTATATTAATACACACATATGGGATCTAGAAAAATGATATTGATGAAGCTATTTGCAGAGAAGGAATGCAAGACACAGATACAGAGAACAGACTTGTGGACACAGTGGGAGAAGGAGAGAGTGAGAAGAATGGAGAAAGTCGCATCAACATACATACACTACCATGTGTAAAACAGATAGCTGGTGAGAAGTTGCTACACAACACAGGGAGCCCAACCTGGCACTCTGTGATGACTTAGAGGGGTGGGGTTGGGGGAGGGGAGGGAGGCTCAGGAGGGAGGTGACATGTGTAATGGTATGGCTGAATTGCATTGTTGTATGGCAGAAACCAACACAACATTGTAAAGCAATTTTCCTCCAATTAAAGAATAAAAAAAAATAATAAAAGAACAACAGAGTTGCAAGAAAGCCATCTTCTGTGAAAACAGTGAGTCATGGGTGTGGATGGACTCTCTCACATTTTAACAGGGTTTTTAGGACATGGACCCTCTATTTATTGTCTTACCTTAGGCTGACTCCATTTGATGACAGCTCTAAGAACTGATTTCTTTATCCACTGAGCACTTGAAACCGAGGAGCAAAGAGAAAATCTCTAGCTGAATTAAGGTTGGGGAGCTCTCTGCCCAGAGTTGTCTTCTTGGGTGGAGCTATACCAAAAGGCTAAATAGTAGGCACATGGAACTTTGAGTTCCCTTGCTGATAAAACTTTCTAGCTCAGAATCTTGGAAACCCTACTGTCTCCCCTCACTTCCTGCTGTTGAAGCCTGAACATGGTTTAGAATGGAAATGTTGGAAATTTAGAGCACAGCTTTTAAGTAAGACAGACGTGGACTCAATCCTGGTGTATGGTCAGTGCCCTGTATATTGCATCTATTATTATTTTTACTCCCAGTTCAGCTTTTGTACTTCAATCACATTGATCCTTAATCTTCCTTTGAATGTTTCTGTGTAGAAGAGCCTTTAAGTGATTAGTTTTGGATTCTTAGCTTTTATATCCTGCATTTTGAATTCTGTCTGTGTAGCCAACCTGACCATGCTAATTGCAGCACTCTCAACACAGAGGATGTTTCTTGGATACAGGGTCTATTCCAAAGCATTCAAGGAGGATTGACAGGTCATTCTGGGATGGGCTCCACTCTACAAATTCAAATTTTTTTTTTCTCAGTATGTTCTAGAATCTGTCAAATGAGGGTCTTTAAACCCTCATTTCAATAGTAGGGTTTTATGCAACACTTCTTATATTCCCATATATCCCCCAGTCTGGCTAGGAAATCTTATAAGAAGGGGTCAGGTGTCTGCTTTTGAAAATTACATTATATATTAGCACTTATCTTCTTCTCATAGGTTGTTTGGAGCTTTGCCACCGTATAGCTGAATACTCTTAGAATTTTTGTCAGCCTTTGTGTTGTTTCATTTTGGCATCCTCTTTGGCCTCAGAAGTTTCCTTTGTTTCTCACTCCACTGCATTTTCTCTTGGTGGATACCCTTCTTTTCTGGCTGTATCTCAAGTCATGCTTCCTTTGGAATGAGATGTCATTGTAAACCCAATAATTTTAAAGATGATGATAATAGAGATTAGATTCACTCGCCTCTAATACATTCACCATGTATTAGACATTACTGTGACCACTTTATATATATGAACACACTGAATGCTCACAACTTCTCCATAAATACATACAATTATTGTCTTCTTTTTATAGGTGTGGAAACTGCTATAAAAGAGTCTTAGGACCTTGGACAGCTGTACCAAGTAGACAGCAGCTAGCTTGGCTGCAGGTCTTCATGGACATTCAGGAGCTGACTCTGGAGAATTCCCTCTGTAGGTACCTCTAGGGTCTGGACACTGATGTCCAGGATCCTGGCTCAGACAGTACTGCATACAGTGCTCTTGTCACTAGCAAGAGTCCAACACAAAGATATTTCCTACAAAATTTACAAAATGCAGGAATAATGTGTCATTTCTGCAAATCCCTATACAAACAACTCTGCCAGACAGCCTTTATGACATTAACTTCATACTCAGAAGAAATAATATTAACTAATAAAAAAAATACTAAAATAAGTTCACCTTCCTCCTCTTGCCATAAGGCTGGGAAGGTATTTTTAGAGCTTGTTTTCCAAACAAAGGAAGTTGAGCTGAAGAAGTCCATTTCATTTGAAAATCAGGTGAAAGTCAACAATATTGCAGATTATGAAATTAAAAATTGATAATTCTCCAGGAGAGTATCTTCACATGCAAACTAGTCACCAAGGTCAAAAAAAATTAGACAGAATTCAGTTCAACAACAGATAATTTTGAAAAGAGCCAATTTAGGAACTACCCACTAAGTAGGAGTTTGAAGGCTACAATTATTTTGTGGTTATCTAAAACTGACGTGTGTAGACACAGCCCATGCAAGGAAAGGGGACCATGATTTGAAACATGCTGCTGCCAACCAAACAATGAAATGAAGAGAACAATAAACAAAGGAAACCTTTCCAAAGGCTCTCTTCATTTACATTCTGAGATTACTGGCCTCATCTCTCTGCTGAAATAGCCTTGCGTTCCCAGCCGTCCAAAAGCATAATCAGGTGCTAACGGGAGCTTTGGCTCCAGCAAACTGCATGGAGAATATTTGAATACTGCCAAGACTATAGGTGCCTGTTTCGAGTTGTCATAGTATATGCTATAACATGTCATAAATAAGGGAGGTCTATTTATAAATCTGACATTAAAAATGTGTTCCTAAAATATCTCATGTGTTCCCTGGCCATGTCAGCATAGAAATAATGTTAGTATTTGTTTATTTTACTGGACCACCCCATGAACCTGGGGGAAACATGTTAGAAAAAAAATTATAGCTACGCCAACTATTCTGGGAGATACACGAGCCCTCCATGTTTATCAGGTTGAGGGCACTGTATTTTGATGTCAATAAGCAATTTTTCCAGCCCGGTCTCCTGCCCGACCCTTTTAATCCATCAATATATTATTAGAGATAAAGTTGGTGGATGCCTGCTGCAGTTAGAAGATAAATGACATCTCTGAAGTCAGGCATTAAAGACTAGATTAAGGCCTTGTGACACCGTTTTCAGTGCTCATCTGTGCACTTCTGTTCAACCTATCACACTGAGTGACAAGAAAGAAAAATAATGAACTGGGCCAGGGGAAGAAGAAGGAAAAAAAAAAAAGGCAGAAAAAGAGAGAGATTTTTTTCCCCCCTAACACACAAACTACATCAGTTCATACTCAGGATTAGACTGCATTTAAAGAAAGGAAAAAAGAAAAGAAAATGGGGAATTGGGAAGGACAGGGAGGGGACTGTTCTATAAAGATGAAAATAGGCAGGCAAAAGACATTAAAGCCAAGAATTTCATTTCTGCCTGGCCCCTGTGGCTGTAGTACCCCCACCTTCCTCCAGCCTCTCCCAGGCTGATGACTCCCAGTTGGTGTCCAGTTGCTCCAGCGATCTTCTCCATTCCCAGGTGGGGAGTGCTGGCATAAATCTTGTTAAGAGGCAGTACTGGGTTCTAAATCTTAGTGAATCATGTTCTTCCCTTCTGCCAAAGGATTTCCTTCACGCTGCTACCACTGGTCTGGTTGGAAGTGTTAAAGATTTTGTAACTGTCTTCTGATAGTGATTTGAATATGGCTCCTGGGTTGACTAATACAAATGTTGAATTTTCTCTGATTATATAAAACAGCAGCCACAAATTAGCTGCAAGTTGGAAGCAAAAGGAAAGGGAGATGCAGGTAAGAGAGTAGGCATTAACCAGTGGGAATGACCTCGGTTTGTGGGCAGGGGGCTACTTGAAGACTAGTTATGTCCTAGCTCCTTCTCTCTCAGTCATTTATGTAGAAATAAAACCACTCCCCATGTGTCATGCCATGCTTGTGAGGATAGAAGAGACACCTTCCTCACAGACCAGTTGTGCTCCCAAGGCTCCCATGGTCTTCATCAGAATTCAAGTCTGTGAGACATTTATGTACATTGGGGTTCCTGGCACCCTTCACAGTGGAACACACAGAAGGTCCTCCACTGGTATTTGGTAACTGACTGACAGATAACTCCCAAACATGTATCTCGGATCCCAGGTTCTTTCCCAAGCTCCTATTGAATGTCTCCCATAAATTTTCCTGCCATCATAAACATCCTCTGTCTCTAATTAAATGCTTGGCTTTCTGCCCCTTGGTGAGATGCTGTTTATCTCATCTTCCATGGTCAATTGTTCCATCTGTTTCCAAGTCCTGGCCTTTTTTTTTCTTTCCCTCTTGCTTGTCCCTTGTTCTGTTCCTTCCTCACCCCTTCCTCTGGTCTCAGTTCAAGGCCTCTTTGTCTCAGACTTTTGTCCTTCAAATCCACCATACCAGGTGTCACCAAACTGATCTTCCCCAAACTCTTCTTGACAATGACGTTCCCTGTTCAGTATCTCAAATTTCTTATGATAGCTTTAAGACCCTCCAAAATCTGGTTTAACTGCTTTTCCAGTCTTGTTCTTTTCTCTTCATCCTCTAAAACCCATGCTTCAGAAAAGTAGTTCATGTGCTTCAGACATTGTTATTGTTACTTTATGTCTATTTATTTGCTCTTGTTCTTTCTTGTCTTGAAACTTTCTTCCTGAAACCTGCATCTGTCCAAATTCTTTACCTCCCTGGTTCACTCCCCTCCTTTTCCACATGATTATCCTTGTTTTCCCTTGGTTGGACATGGTTTTTACCTTCTCTGAGATACCATGTCTCATATTGGCAGAACATTCTTGGTTATACATGGCAGAATCTAGCTTGGCTCAGAAAGGTAACTTATTAGAAGGTTTGGTAATCATGGACAAGGAAGAGGGCCTCTGGGTCTCAAGGAATCCAATCAGGAGATTGCTCATCCTTAGAACTCTCTTTGTTTTTATTCTCTGCTTCTTTGTAAGTGTTGACTTTCTTCTCTCCAGCTGATGACAGATTCTTCTAATTCAAAAGTGGATTCCAGGGGCAGGTAAACACATGGCTGATAGCTCTAGTTTCATATTTTTCCCACAAGGGACAAACTGATACTTGGGCTCTCTGGCCCCTAAGGGAAAAGACATGGGTAGGATATCTGATTAACACAGCAGTTATTGGATGTCCACTTCTAAGTCAAGAAAATGAGGCTGAGAGTGGGGGAGGAAGGTACTATGCTGAGCCCAGTATGGGGATATGGCCCCAATTTGGCCAGGGGCAATATGGTTGATTGCAAAAGTGGCCATGATCTTTCATTCCTCCTTGGGACTTTGTAGCTCCTTCCATCAAGCGATGGAGTTTATTTCCCCATCCATTGATTCTTGGCTGAACTTGAGCCTTGCTTTGGTGTTACCAGAATGCAGCAGAAGTGATGCTTTGTCAGTTCCAGGGCCCAGGTCTCAAGAGGCACACATGTTTCCATTTTCCTCTGAGATCTGCCACTGCCAAGTGAACAAGCCTGGGTTAGGCTGCATAACTATGAAAGACATGTGGCCCAGTCATTCCTATTACCCCAACTGACAACCAGACGACCACAAGAAGCAGAGCTGCCTAGTGATCCATTAGTACCGCCATCAGTACCATACCATCAGGCACTATACTTGTTATTGTATAAAAAAAATCTCACTTAATTTAAGATAACCCTATGAAGTAATTATTATTCTCACTTTACAGATGGGGAAATTGAAGCTCAGGGAGACCAGAGAAACCATCTGATGAGCCTAGACTAAAATGCCAACCCACAAAGTCATGAAAACCTTAATGGCTATTGCTCAAAGCCACTAAATGAGATGTTTTGTTATGCAACAAATCTAATTGGCACAAAGGTAGAATCTGTAATAACAGTTTCTCCTTTTGGATGCACATAGTTTAGAGTAGAAAAATATTTCCCAGAAGCAGGAAAGTTGTGTTCCGGGGAGACAAAACCATGGAAGGCATGTATAGACACTTCTAGGTACTTAATATGAGACTATTGTATTCTTTTCTCTCCACCTAGATAGTGGGCTCCTTAGGAAGGTGTCTAATATGATTCTTCTCCTCCAGTGACTATCAGAGGCTGGTTAATCTTAGTGAATGTGTTAATTTTAGTGACATCCTCATATAATCAGTGAAATGGGCAGCTAGATGGGATGTTATTCCACTATAATTCTGACTTGTGTGTATGTAAGACCTAAAGATTTTCTCATTGACTTACTATTAAACCTTAGACCTCTAAAGCTATTCCTAAAAAAAAATCTTCCACGTGCTACATAAAGTGCAACTTTGGTGCCACATCATAGCAATAGTTCTGGTAAAATCCAGGGCTCAACCACCTCATAGAAAGGAAATATTTCCAATAGTGCTCACAACACAATTTTTGTCCATTCTCCTCGCAGAAACTAAGCCTACTCTGCCCATCACTGGTGAGACATCCATGGATCACAGTTGAGCATCCACTATGAGCCAGTATCTTTGTCCACTTGAACTGCTATAACAAAAGTACCATAGACAGAGTGACTTAAACAACAAGCATTCTCACAGTTCTGGAGGTTGGGAAGTCCAAGACCTAGGCAATGTCAGATTTCTATGTTTGGTGAGGGTTCATTTCCTTTATAGACAGTTATCTTCTTCTCCTATCCTCACATGGCAGAAGGGGTGAGAGATATCCCTGGGATCTTATTATTATTATTTTTTTAAATAAAGGCACTAATCCCATTCATTAGGGCCACACCCTTATGACCTAATCATCTCCCCAAAAGATTTACTTCAAAATACTATCACATTGGGGGTTAGGATTTCAACATATGAATTTGGGGGGTGATACAAACATTCAGTCTATAGCAGTCAGGCACTATACTTGTCATTGTATAAGCACAATCTCACTTAATTTAAAATAGCCCTATGAAGCAATTATTGTTTTCACTTCACAGATGAGAAAATTGAGGCTCAGGGAATTAGGTGCAATTAATTGCTCAAGTTAACACAGGTAGTAAGAGCTCAAGCAGTGGTTCAAACACAGGGCTCTCCTGCTTTATAAACCTCATGTATTTGAATAGTGCTTCTGGGAGATGAGGGAAGACTTCCAGGTTGAGATAATGTCTCTCTGCATTGGCCTTGATCTCACTTTTGGGTCAATGTATTCACTGGTTTCTTCATGTTAGATGTTTCTCTTTATTACAGTTTCAAATATTTTTTTCAGATAATTATTTACTTTAGCTTATTATAGCTTCCAAAGCATAGGGAGAATTGTCTATTTAGGGTCATGTTCAGCCATGGTTTGCTATGAAGTGTAAGTATAATTTACTAACATGTTTGGAGAATTACATATAAGGATATTCAAGTAAGTACAAAACTTCAACTTACAACCATTCTGTATGTAGTGAATGCTACAAGTGAAAGTTCAGGTGATAAGTTATGACCTCTGCCTCATGGTGAAGAGAGGAGAGCCTGGTGGGGAATACAGACCTGGACACAATGTCCTGTCAATGAGGGGGTGTATATTGAATGCTAGGGCACAGGCCATATACAGAAGAGGGGGAGATAACTTCCATCTGCAGGAATCAGGGAATGATTAACAATGAAAGAGATGAATACTTGAGCTGAGTCTTGGAGGACAGATGGGAGTTAGAAAGGCAGAGCTGGTGTGGCATTCTAGTTTAGTGCCTCTGTCCAGAAATGCTTATGTCCCAGAGAGATAGAGAGTATGGCATTGCCTTCAATCAAGCATTAGGTGAGAAGAGTTGATAAGGTGGAGGTGAAGATCATGACAATGGAATAAGGCAGTATTACAAGTTCAAGGGATGGAAAATAGGAGAGTCTCCCAGATGTGAATATCTGAGTCTCAATAACAGTGGCTAGTTTAGACTGGCCTTTTTTTTGGGGGGGGGGGGGTGGGTGGAATATATATTTAAGTATTTCAAGGTATTTTCTTCATTACAAGGAAGATATTTTCAATTCTGAAAGTATGAGACCTATTGAAGGAAATTTCTAGTTATAGGAAGGAAAATACAGAGTAATGAAGGTAAAATTGAAAGAAACAGATGTTGTTAGACATAAGAAACCAATTTAATATATTTTATGGAGAAAATACTGTTTAAAAAATCATGCATGCTTCTTCATAAAACATGGGAGAATTTTTATAAATCCTATTTCTATACATTTGAAATTGGTGTGTTCTGCTTTAGTTGCTCTGAGAAATTTTAAAAGTCTCTTAAATGGTAATTTGAATTTGAAAATGAGGCAAACCAATTTTAAATAAAGTAAAACAGTATATGATAATGGTGGATTGAATAGCAGCCCCCAGAAATTCAAGGCCACCAAAACTTCAAACCATAACCTTTTTTGGAAGAAAGGTCTTCGCAGATGTACTTAAGGTAAAATTCAAGATGAGATCATATTAGATTACAATGGCCCTAAATCTAAGGACTGGTATCCTTAGAAGGAGAGAGGAGAGGGCATAGAGGAGCGAACTATGTGATTGAAGAGGCAGAGACTAGAGTTATGCTGTCACAAGCCAAGGAATGAGAGGGGCCCCAAACCTGCAAGAGACCAGGAAAGAGTCCCTTCCAGAGCCTTCAGAGAGATTGGCCTTCCAACACCTTGAGTTTGGACTTGCCCTCAGAACCGTGAGGAAACAAACTTCTGTTGTTGTAAGCCACCCAGTGTGCAGTAATTTGTCAAAGCAGCCCTGGGAGACTAATACAATGATTAACCAGCTAATACAATGATTAACCACTGGGTTTCAGGGAAAGAGGGGATATGGAGCAGGCAGGGCTGGAAGAGAAGGTCAGGCTGGAAAAGAAGGTTTAGGGAGGTGAGGAAGAGAGGGAGCGCTTTCCTGATCACAGGAATAGTAGCAGCAAAGGTATTGGGGTAGAAACAGGCAAGTCTGGGGAGATCTGTGTATGGGGAACAGAACTTGCTTTGATTTGTACCTGATGGTACAGAATTTATTTCTTCTTGATACAGATATATCACTAGACATAGTCTCATATTTAACAGTTATAATAAGGGGAAGATTTTTCGTTCTCAAGTAGACTAAGTAAGGCTGGAAGAAATTAGTGGGAATTTTCTGATGGTCCAGTGGTTAGGACTCTGCTCACTGTAGAGGGCCCAAGTTTAATCTCTGATAGGGGACTAAAATTGAATTAAACTGTTAGAGCAAGTGTTCTGGCTCAAACACCTTGTGGTGTCATCCATTTATAACAACTTGGCTATGCCTCAGAATGGCCAAGATGGGCAAAGTTTAAGTGCCTGGGTGAATTTGGAAATTTGTGAGGTATGGGCTATTTGCAGGCTATGTACTTGTGATTTAGGTTAATGACCTATAAAATACAAATGTTTCCTAAACTATGTGGCCTCTAATTTTGCAAAAATTTTAAAATGGTTGTGGATTTCCCATCTGACCAATGAATGAAAAATAAGGAAAAGCAAGAGAAGGTTTATTCCATTTCTAAGTTAATATGTGTATTGTTCTACATGATTATAAAGTCACAAAGGATTTTAGGGTTGAAAAATCTTTGGTTTGTTCACATCTAATTTTCTGAATATGGTCTGAAGTCCTCAGGTAGTTAATCCTGAAATCCAGAGACTGTGTGTTATTCATTTTTCAACCTTCAGCAGGCACAAAATTCAGGGGATTAATCAGTGTTTGTGAAATGAATAAATTCTATAGAATTCTGTAAATGAAACTGAACATGTGGTCAATGCTATTCCTAATAGTGATTCAGTATGGCTAAAATAATTTTTATGAGGAGGTGGACTGTAAGAAAACTTATTGGGAAAAATCCTTGAGTGTCTAGGGTCAGCTTCTGGGACTTGGGTTTTATTGCATCCCATGTACCAAGGGGCTTTCAACTGGTTTCTGGGAGGGCTTATTTTCTTTGCTTAGCCTGAAACTATAGATACTTTGTGGGATGCCTCTGAAATGAAGGCTTGCCTTGCTTTCTATATTCCTAGGAAAGGCCCTCAATATTTCTGTAAAAGAGAGAAATTTAGGTGATGGGAAGAGGAACCCCAAATAAGGTTTTTTGTGACTCTTGAACTGCAAGTACAGACCTGTCCTGTCCCAGGATTCATCCCAATGACCACCATTCTCTGATGTTTTGAACCAAAAATAATTTACTAAAGAGCTCAAGGTGGTCAAGATGGGCCTGGTGTGGCCCAATTTAAAGAGCAAAAGAAGTGAAAACTAACATTTTGTGCTGGCTATAATCACTTCAAACAAATTTGTGTTCTGCAAATCACCCTCTATAGTTCAACATTTGATGAGGCATGGCCACTGTGGCTCCCTGAGAATGTACTGATATGTGTACAGTTGTCCCAGCCATGCAAGCTTACTTTGGCTCAATAAGTCTAAACCAAATTAGAACATTACCCTACCCCCCAGACAGAAACCTGGAAGAAGAGTTTTGCTCCCTAAAATATCTAGATGGTACTCTTCTAAAAGATGAAAACAACCTTGTCAAACCCAACCCCAACCACTATGCCTTTCAAAATTCTTCCTTCCATATTTTTAACTATTTCATTTCATACGTTCATGTGCTAGGTGCTCATGATAATCTCACTCCAAAGGAAGTAAGTTCTCAGTTGATCATGGAAGTCTGCAGACTTTCATGGACTGAACTTGTCATTGATCATGGCCCTTATCCTAGATAACCTAAGTCATCAATAACTATGAAGCAGATGGCCAGAATTAGTGCAGGACTGTGCTCAGCAGGGCAGGAATAGGGCTCTTTATTATGAGCCATTTCCCTGAACAGACGTTACTTTAACACCTGGGACCAAGATTGCAACCACTGAGGTAACCTCTGCAAGTTGGTAAAGGGCAGGAGAACCCTTGGCAGAAGGGGTTATGGCAGCAAACCCAACCAATCCTTCCACAGGCAAAGCCCTAGGTAGAAGCAATATGTTTGGTTTGACTCTTTTGCTCTGCCAGTTCCCAGCTGCAGGGAAAACTGAAAACCTCTTCTGCAAAATGGCATTATATCACTACTTTGCAAGTTTGTAGTGAGGATTAGAGAAAGTAATACACCTTAATGCATTGGGACAAAACTAATATATGAAACTAACACATATTAGTTTTCATTTCCTTTTCCCCAAACTGAATGTAATTCAATCGATAAGTATTGAGTCCCCACTAGAACATTAATCTCTGGAATTGGGGTGTACAGAATAACTACCCTTCTTGTTAGATTAGCGCAGAGGAACTCAGATACTTTGCTGCTGAGAGCTCAGACTTTGTAAATTAGAAGCAGGATTTGGCCTTTGCAAGGAGGACAAAGCCAGAAGAAGCCATTCCCTTTCTCTAGGCTACGGGGAGGCAGTCAGGTCCATCACACTGCCCATGGCAGGTCTCTACTTGCATTTCCTGGGGACCCCTAGAACCAGTCACTCTATTTTTGTGCATCTCAGAGTTTTTCATCTGCATGATGGAGAACTCAATAGTGTTGGCCTCATGGGTAATATACTAAGTAATTTTCACGACAGATATGTCTATAAACCATGTTATTTTGTTTCCCCAGATCTTTACAATGTGGATGAGTGTGTGCCCTCCACATGGCTTCTGATCATCTATGAGCTTTATCTCTCTTGTCTGGCAGTGGTGAGTTATATCAAACACACCCTCAGATCCCCTGCCTGACAGAGTCTCCTTCTCCTTCCTGCGCCTTCCTCATCACTGTCTCCTTTTGAAGGTTCTTTTTTCAACTTTCTCTTTTTCAAAAGATTACTTTGTCACAATTATTCAGGAGAGGGTTTTGCGCCTGTAGGAAATATTAATAGACTATTATGAGGTTCTACAACTAATTTTTCCACACATATCATCTGTCTTTGCATGGTTATTAAACTTCAACAATATTTCATGCAATGCTTCCCTGCTAAATTAATTTGGTTCCTTCTTTTCTGGCTTCTTCTTTTCTGTCCACAAGCTTTAAAATTAAATTGAATCTTCATAATTATAGCTTTTTGTTGTTCTCCTTCATATCTTTTTCTTTTTTTCAATTTCTCTATCAAAGGAGCAATAAAGACATAAAGAAGCAAAATTATAACTCTAAAAGACCCAAATGGTCTGGAGTTTGATGGGCTTGAGGTTGGGTATCTTTTAAGGAGGAGGAGAGAGGGTAAAGAAATTCAGACCTGCCTGGAATGTAGATAAATTGGCTCTGATTTATCCTGGGGCACTGAAAACAAATGAGAATTGTTCTCTCAATCATGAAATTTTCATGATTGCTCTAGTGTTCTTATTTGTGTCAAGTGATATTCTCATTTTTAAAAAAGTAAATGTTCTTTCTCCACACACATACACATGCATGTATACACACACACACAGACACACACACACACATTTTTCACTTGGTTAAATTTTCCCAAAGTCATATGTAGCTAATAAACTTCTCTTAAAATCCTTTTCTTAGCCACCAAGGATTCTTCACTTTTATGCTCAGTTCAGTTTAGTTCAGTTCAGTTGCTCAGTCGTGTCCGACTCTTTGCGACCCCATGAATCACAGCACGCCAGGCCTCCCTGTCCATCACCAACTTCCAGAGTTCACTCAAACTCACGTCCATCGAGTCCGTGATGCCATCCAGCCATCTCATCCTCTGTAATCCCCTTTCCCTCCTGCCCCCAATCCCTCCCAGCTTCAGAGTATTTTCCAGTGAGTCAACTCTCTGCATGAGGTAGCCAAAGTACTGGAGTTTCAGCTTTAGCATCATTCCCTACAAAGAACACCCAGGGCTGATCTCCTTCAGAATGGACTGGTTGGATCTCCCTGCAGTCCAAGGGACTCTCAAGAGTCTTCTCCAACACCACAGTTCAAAAGCATCAATTCTTCGGCGCTCAGCTTTCTTCATAGTCCAAGTCAAACATCCATATGTGACCACTGGAAAAACCATAGCCTTGACTAGACAGACCTTTGTTGGCAAAGTAATGTCTCTGCTTTTCAATATGCTGTTTAGGTTGGTCATAACTTTTCTTCCAAGGAGTAAGTGAAAGTGAAAGTGAAGTTGCTCAGTCGTGTCCGACTCTTTGCGACCCCATGGACTGTAGCCTATCAGGTTCCTCCTTCCATGGGATTTTCCAGGCAAGAATGCTGGAGTGGATTGCCATTTCCTTCTCCAGGGGATCTTCCCGACCCAGGAATTGAACCCGGGTCTCCCGCATTGCAGGCAGATGCTTTACCGTCTGAGCCTTAACTTCATGGCTGCAATCACCATCTGCAGTGATTTTGGAGCCCCCCAAAAATAAAGTCTGACACTGTTGCCACTGTTTCCCCAACTATTTGCTATGAAGTGATGGGACCAGATGCCATGATCTTAGTTTTCTGAATGTTGAGCTTTAAAAGCCAACTTTTTCACTCTCTTCTTTCACTTTCACCAAGAAGCTTTTTAGTTCCTCTTCACTTTCAGCCATAACGGTGGTGTCATCTGCATATCTGAGATTATTGATATTTCTCCCGGCAATCTTGATTCCAGCTTGTGCTTCTTCCAGCCCAGTGTTTCTCATGATGTACTCTGCATATAAGTTAAACAAGCAGGGTGACAATATACAGCCTTGATGTACTCCTTTTCCTATTTGGAACCAGTCTGTTGTTCCATGTCCACTTCTAACTGTTGCTTCCTGACCTGACCTGCATATAGGTTTCTCAAGAGGCAGGTCAGGTGGTCTGGTATTCCCATCTCTTTCAGAATTCTCCACAGTTTATTGTGATCCACACAGTCAAAGGCTTTGGCATAGTCGATAAAGCAGAAATAGATATTTTTCTGGAAATCTCTTGCTTTTTTGATGATCCAGCGGATGTTGGCAATTTGATCTCTGGTTCCTCTGCCTTTTCTAAAACCAGCTTGAACATCAGGAAGTTGATGGTTCACATATTGCCGAAGCCTGGCTTGGAGAATTTTGAGCATTCCTTTACTAGCATGTGAGATGAGTGCAATTGTGCGGTAGTCTGAGCATTCTTTGGCATTGCCTTTCTTTGGGATTAGAATGAAAACTGACCTTTTCCAGTCCTGTGGCCACTGCTGAGTTTTCCAAATTTGCTGGCATATTGAGTGCAGCACTTTCACAGCATCATCTTTCAGGATTTGAAATAGCTCAACTGGAATTCCATCACCTCCACTAGCTTTGCTCATGGTGATGCTTCCTAAGGTGCACTTGACTTCACATTCCAGGATGTCTGGCTCTAGGTGAGTGATCATAGCATCATCATGTCTTGAAACTTGTGGATTAATATCTAAAACAACCTTAATGCTTGGGGCTGACTCAACCACAGGGCTAGTGGGAAGTAGAACCAGGGAGGAGGCTCTGATTGGAGGCCCCGAGGGTTAGAGATTGAAGTCAATTAAAGTCTATCAGGGAAAATGGACACTCAGACACAAACAACAGGAAACATGCAGGGGAGGGACTCCTCAAACTCCTTTCATCTTCTGCTCTGTAGTTCATTGTTTTATGAGCTTCCCCATAAAAAGAAGAAATGGCCAACCTGACAGGTTGGTGGGGTGTAGCTGATGGGGCTCTGTTTCCTGGTGGCTGGGATTACTGTGCTTCCAAGGTCAATCCACATGGCCAGCGTTTTCTCAGATGGAAGCAAAGCTGCTTTGGGTAAGCCAACCACCCTTGTGAGCCTTCCCTGTGCATCTGAACTGTTGGTTGGGTAGGGAATCTAAGGCTAATCTTGGTGCTTGGTGCCCTTTTTCTCCCCATTTCTCCAGCCAAAAAGCTGCTTTCTTCAACTAAACTTCACAAAGGAGACTTGCATGTAGCAGTATTGGTGCTGATTTAGTCATTAATAAGGAGGTACCAGGATTCTTGTTACGTCTCTGTGGTAGGATGGAAAAGGAAGAAAGGATTTCAATGTTCCTAGAAATCTGGCCATAACATCATAATACCGTCAAATCTTACCTTTAATTCACAAGAGTGAGACCCAATATAACTATGGAGTCAGGCAATATTCAGAGTTGGATGCACACATATGTGATCAATGAGAGACCAGATAGAACACAGGGATAAGTGTCCCAGACTGTTGCTTTGAATATCAGTAGATACAGGTTTTCACAGTCATGGGCTCTGGGTTTTATGGTGTCTGGTGAGTTAGGCTGGATTAAAGTCCAGAAATATTTCTCCATGGAAAAAGTATTTATCCAGCAAACAATATAGTATGATAGTATGATCAAACCTCAGATGAGTGCTTAATTTACCCAAGAAAGTAAATTGAACCAAAGATATTTTTTAAATGCCAGTTTTCTAACACACTTGGCAAAGCAAGAATTACTCTCCTGATTGCTGAGGAAAGAAGCTAGAGACAACATGATGAAGAAGCTGAGGCACAGAGAGGCTGGCTGGATTGAGACCTCAGATGTCCCTGAACCCAAATCATATCCTATGCATCTCATCCCAAGCACCACTCTTTTTCTTAGCTCCTTTAGTCTGTAGTTGCACAATAACATTATATTTCTTTCCTAAACTTCTACAATAAGTCATTTTTACTGATTCAGCTTTGTCAATACTGGATTAGCAAAATGCTAATGAAAACTACAGTATCACCCCAAAGTTGTATGGCCAAAGAAGTGAGAGACTAAAGCATGGGGCGGGGGGTGGCGGTTGATTTGAACAATAATTTCAACATCTGAGAGATTACCTTTGTAATGTTTTACTTTGAAGAGAACCGAGAAAACTCCTAAATGTCTAATTAGCTTATTAGCCATGCTTATAAATTAGAAACAAATATCATTTCCCCTGTCTTATAAATGGACAGAGAAATTTTTAGAGCAGTTCTGTTACTCTCAAGATGACGGACATTCTGCTGAGAGAGGGTGGGTCGCATCTAAGGCTTATTAACCTGTGAAGATTCTGATGTGGTCACAAAGCAGTGTGTCCAGGTAATCAATCTTCAGGGGCAGGAGAATGGGGGACCCAACCCTGGGGCCCATTTGGTCACTTTTTTCACTCTGAGGCTAGAGCTGTAAGTATGGATGTCTAACTGAGAAGTAAGAAGTTCAGTGCAGAGATGATGTAGGAGAGAGCTATCAATCACCAACAAATTTGTTAACATCCACTGAACCCAAACCAGATGGATTTAAAAGCTGAATCAAGTTGGTTGGATGTCCATGAGTCAGATCCCTCCTCTGGATTGGGCAGGTGACATTCCAGGGAAGAGAACTCAGGCCTTATCCCCTGGTCCCTCCCCTACCCCCTGCACCTACATCAGGTCCTCAACTGTGAGTAGCGGTATAGTGTATGGAGCGAGAATGCTTGATCTACCACTTACTGAGTCATTGCTGAGGATCAGAGTTGTTTCTGTCTTCTGATTAGATCATTTTGTTGATTGAAGAGAGAAGTGTGTGGAAGAGAAAGAACACACATTCATTAGTTCACTTGTGTGTTCATTCACAAACATTGCCAGACCAGTCACTCTCTTCTAAGCACTGGGCTAAGCCCTGAAGACAAACGTAAACAGGGCAAAGTTGACCTTTAGTAGAAAAAACGTGTTGTGAATCATAAAATGCACCATGAGGTTGAATCTGTGGTGTGTAAATCTGATAGGATGCTCTGGGAAGGAAAGCTCATTTTTAAAAATTTTAATTAATTTTTATGGACATATAGTTCATTTACAGTGTCATGTTTTAGGTGCATAGCAAACTTATATGTATATATGGGTTTCCCAGGTGGTGCTAGTGGTAAGGAATCCACCTGCCAATGAGGAGGCATAGGAGACGTGGGCTCGATCCCTGGGTCAGGAAGATCCCCTGGAGAAGGGAATGGCTTCTCACTCCAGTATTCTTGCCTGGAAAATCCCATGGACAGGAGTCTGGCAGGCTATAGTCCATGTGATCACAAAGAATCGGACACGACTGAAGCAACTTAGCATGCACACACGCATATATGTATATATAATCTTTTGCAGATACTTTCCCCCCACAAATAATGCAAAATGTTGAGTAGAGTTCCCTGTGCTATACAGTAGGTCCTTGTTGGTTATCTGTTTGATATATAGTAGGGTGTATATACGGAGAAGGCAATGGCAACCCACTCCAGTACTGTTGCCTGGAAAATCCCATGGATGGAGGAGCCTGGTAGGCTGCAGTCCATGAGGTCGCTAGGAGTCAGACACGACTGAGCGACTCCACTTTCACTTTTCATTTCATGCATTGGAGAAGGAAATGGCAACTCACTCCAGTGTTCTTGCCTGGAGAATCCCAGGGATGGGGAAGCATGGTGGGCTGCCGTCTATGGGGTTGCACAGAGTTGGATACGACTGAAGCGACTTAGCAGCAGCAGCAGCAGCAGCAGCAGCAGTGTGTATCTATCAGTCTCGAACTAACTTATCCCCCCCCCTTCCCTTTTGGTAACCATAAGCTTCTTTTCTATGATAGTGTTTATATGTGGAATCTAAAAAAAAACCAAAACATCCAAATGAACTTACATACTTAACAAGAAGGCTCTTTACTTAAGAGCTACTGTGGCCACTGGCTTCCCTGGTAGATCAGTGGTAAAGAATCTGCCTGCAGTGCAAGAGACATGCGTTCGATCCTTGGCTTGGGAAGATCCTCCGGAGAAGGAAATTGCAACCCACTCCAGTATTGTTGCCTGGGAAATCTCATGGACAGAGAAAACTGACTGGCTACAGTCCATGGATTTGCAAAAGAGTTAGACACGACATAGTGACAAAATGACAACTGTGACCTCAGATTTCCATTTTCATGGGAGCAGTGAGCACATAAAAGGGCATCAGAGGCTCAAGTGCCCTGTAACAGGAAGAAGCGTCATGTAGGAGGGTCTGATGGGCTACCTGCCAAGCAGGGAGGCACATGTGGAGCCTGGAGGCTGAGTAGGGTGAAAGGGTGGTTATGGGGAAGGAGAAGGTTCCAAGTCCCCTACTGGATGTGAGCCATATGCATTCTCCGTCTCGCCATCTTCCCACCAGTTCAGCTCGTCATTCTGCTCCCCTCTTCCCTTTGTCAGCCACTCTCCTCTCTGTCCCCAGCTTAACTTGCCTAAATCTCAACTTCAGTGTAGCAATTGTAGCTGACACTTACAAAGCCTTTCCTCTGAGTACCATGCTATGCTCTTTACAGATGTATTAACTAAGTTAATCTGCAAAACAGGTAGGTACCATTATTATACCCCTGTTACAGTATAACAGCTGACACCCTAGGATGTGAGTTTTCTCAGGTCATAGGGTAAATGCTGCTGCTGCTTCTGCTAAGTCACTTCAGTCGTGTCTGAGACTGTGTGACCCCATAGACAGCAGCCCACCAGGCTCCCTCATCCCTGGGGTTCTCCAAGCAAGAACACTGGAGTGAGAAAATTCAAATTCAGGCAGCCAGGCTCCAGATTCTGCACTCCTAGTGGCCAGGCAAGGGTCCACTGCACCTGTGTCATCCTCAAGTTCAGAAACATACTCTGGTTCACCACTTACTATCAAACAAATCTAAACTTCAACTTGTAACCTAGCTCTGTCCACCACTGCCCAGAGTTCAGTCACCATCATTTGGCAGGCAAACTGAATCACTTAACATCCTTCATGGCTTCTTATCTCTTGACCTTTGCTTTTTCCCCTGCGCGCATGCTCAGTTGGTCACTCATGTGACCCTATGGACTGTAGACTACCAGACTTATTTGACCTTGGGATTTTCACCTGGACTGTTCCCTCTTTTCCTTTATGCCTCCAGTTCAGTTCACTTAGTTGTGTCTAACTCTGCAACTCCATGAATCGTAGCACACCAGGCCTCCCTGTCCATCACCAACTTCCAGAGCCGACCAAAACCCATGTCCATTGAGTCGGTGATGCCATCAAACCATCTCATCCTCTGTCGTCCCCTTCTCCTCCTGCCTTCAATCTTTCCCACCATCAGGGTCTTTTCAAAAGAATCAGCTCTTCACATGAGGTGGCCAAAGTATTGGAGTTTCAGCTTCAACATCAGTCCTTCCAATGAACACCCAGGACTGATCTCCATTAGGATGGACTGGTTGGATCTCCTTGCAGTCCAAGAGACTCTCAAGAGTCTTCTCCAACACCACAGTTCAAAAGCATCAGTTCTTCAGTGCTCTGCTTTCTTTATAGTCCAACTCTCACATTCACACATGACCACTGGAAAAACCCTAGCCTTGACTAGATGGACCTTTGTTGACAAAGTAATGTCTCTGCTTTTTAATATTCTGTCTAGGTTGGTCATAACTTTTCTTCCAAGGAGTAAGCATCTTTTAATTTCATGGCTGCAGTCACCATCTGCAGTGATTTTGGAGCCCTCCAAAATAAAGTCAGCCACTCTTTCACTGTTTCCCCATTTATTTGCTATGAAGTGATGGGACTAGATGCCATGATCTTCATTTTCTGAATGTTGAGCTTTAAGCCAACTTTTTCACTCTCCTCTTTTACTTTCATCAAGAGGCTTTTCAGTTCCTCTTCACTTTCTGCCATAAGGGTGATGTCACCTGCATATCTGAGGTTACCGATATTTCTGCCAGCAATCTCGATTCCAGCTTGTGCTTCCTCCAGCCCAGCATTTCTCATGATGTACTCTGCATAGAAGTTAAATAAGCAGGGTTGACAATATACAGCCTTGACGTACTCCTTTCCCTATTTGGAACCAGTCTGTTGTTCCATGTCCACTTCTAACTGTTGCTTCCTGACCTGCATATAGGTTTCTCAAGAGGCAGGTCAGGTGGCCTGATAATCCCATCTCTTTCAGAATTTTCCACAGTTTGTTGTAATCCACACAGTCAAAGGCTTTGGAATAGTCAATAAAGCAGAAATAGATGTTTTCCTGGAACTCTCCTGCTTTTTTGATGATCCAGCGGATGTTGGCAATTTGATCTCTGGTTCCTCTGCCTTTTCTAAAACCAGCTTGAACGTCAGGAAGTTCACGGTTTACATGTTGCTGAAGCCTGGCTTGGAGAATTTTGAGCATTACTTTACTAGCATGTGAGATGAGTACAATTGTGTGGTAGTCTGAGCATTCTTTGGCATTGCCATTCTTTGGGATTAGAATGAAAAGTGACCTTTTTCAGTCCTGTGGCCACTGCTGAGTTTTCCAAATTTGCTGGCATATTGAGTGCAGCACTTTCACAGCATCATCTTTCAGGATTTGAAATAGCTCAACTAGAATTCCATCACCTCTACTAGCTTTGTTCGTAGTGATGCTTTTTAAGGCCCACTTGACTTCACATTCCAGGATTTCTGGCTCTAGGTGAGTGATCATACCATCATGATTATCTTGGTCATGAATATCTTTTTTGTACAGTTCTTCTGTGTATTCTTGCTACATCTTCTTAATATCTTCTGTTTCTCTTAGGTCCCTACCATTTCTGTCCTTTATTGAGCCCATCTTTACATGAAATGTTCCCTTGCTATCTCTAATTTTCTTGAAGAGATCTCTAGTCTTTCCCATGTTTCCTCCATTTCATTGCATTGATCACTGAGGAAGGCTTTCTTATCTCTCCTGCTATTCCTTGGAACTCTGCATTCAAATGGGTATATCTTTCCTTTTCTCCTTTGCCCTTAGCTTCTCTTGTTTTCACAGGTATTTGTAAGGCCTCCCCAGACAGCCATTTTGCTTTTTTGCATTTCTTTTTGTTTGGGATTGTCTTGATCCCTGTCTCCTGTACAATGTCACAAACCTCTGTCCATAGTTCACCAGGCACTCTGTCTGTCAGATCTAGTCCCTTAAATCTATTTCTCACTTCCACTGTATAGTCATAAGGGATTTGATTTATGTCATACCTGAATGGTCTAGTGGTTTTCTCCACTTTCTTCAATTTCAGTCTGAATTTGGCAATAAGGAGTTCACAGTCTGAGCCACAGTCAGCTCCTGGTCTTGTTTTGATGACTGTGTGGAGCTTCTCCATCTTTGGCTGCAAATAATATAATCAATCTGATTTCAGTGTTGACCATCTGGTGATGTCCATGTGTAGAGTCTTCTCTTGTGTTGTTGGAAGAGGGTGTTTGCTATGACCAGTGTGTTCTCTTGGCAGAACTCTATTAGCCTTTGCCCTGCTTCATTCTCTACTCCAAGGTCAAATTTGCCTGTTACTCCAGGTGTTTGACTTCCTAATTTTGCATTTCAGTCCCCTATAATGAAAAGGACATCTATTTTGGGTGTTAGTTCTAGAAGGTCTTATAGGTCTTCACAGAACTGTTCAAGTTCAGCCTCTTTAGTGTTACTGGTCAGGGCATAAACTTGGATTACTGTGATATTGAATGTTTTGCCTTGGAAATGAACAGAGATCATTTTGTTATTTTTGAGATTGCATCCAAGTACTGCAGTCCAGACTCTTTTGTTGACCATGATGGCTACTCCATTTCTTCTAAGAGATTCCTGCCCACAGTAGTAGACATAATGGTCATCTGAGTTAAATTCACCCATTCCAGTCCGTCTTAGTTGGCTGATTCCTAGAATGTTGATGTTTACTTTCGCCATCTCCTGTTTGACCACTTCCAATTTTCCCTGATTCATTGACCTAACATTGCAGGTTCCTATGCAATATTACTCTTTATAGCATTGAACCTTGCTCTATCACCAGTCACATACACTTGGGTGTTGTTTTTTTGCTTTGGCTGCATCCCTTCATTCTCTTTGGAGTTATTTCTCCACTGGTCACCAGTAGCATATTGGGCACGTACCGACCTGGGGAGTTCATCTTTCAGTGTCTTATCTTTTTGCCTTTTCATACTGTTCACGGGGTTCTCAAGGCAAGAATACTGAAATGGTTTGCCATTCCCTTCTCCAGTGGACCACATTCTGTCAGACTTCTCCACCATGACCTGTCCATCTTGGGTGGCCCCACAGGGCAAGGCTTAGTTTCACTGAGTTAGACAAGGCTGTGGTCCGTGTGAACAGATTGGCTAGTTTGTGATTGTGGCTTCTGTCTGTCTACCCTCTGATGCCCTCTCGCAACACCTACCATCTTACTTGGGTTTCTCTTACCTTGGACATGGGGTATCTCTTTACGGCTGCTCCAGCAAAGTGCAGCCACTGCTCCTTACCTTGGACTTGAGGTAGCTCCTCTCGGCCGCTGCCCCTGAGCTTGGGCATGGGGTAACTCCTCTCAGCGTGCTTCTGCACTGGCTGTCACAGCTGTCACACTTCTGCCTCTAAGTCCACGGTTATGCCTCCAAGTACCCCCCATATTCATGGGCAGCTGAAATGCCACTATCTCTGTAAAGTGAAAGAAAGTGAAGTCGCTCAGTCATGTCCAATTCTTTGCGACCCCATGGACACCAGGCTCCTCTGTCCATGGGATTTTCTAGGCAAGAGTACTGGAGTGGACTGCCATTTCCTTCTCCAGGGAACTTCCAGACCCAAGGATTGAACCCAGGTCTCCCGCATTGTAGACAGACACTTTACCATCTGAGCCACCAGGGAAAACTGTAAAGGCTTCCTTGATTCCTGAGTTGGAAAGATGCTCTCCTTCCTCAGAAGATTCATAACACCTTTTAGTTCACATGCTTCTTGACACCCTTATATTACAGAAACTTGAGGTACCTTATAATATAACTAAGGTGCCACATGGGTTCTTCCCACCTGATTTGTAAGCCTCATGAGGCCCTCTTATGCCTTCCCAACCTCCACCCATCAAAGCTCACCTAACTGGTCCTCACTTAAGTCCCCCTTTTCCTGCCACACACGAACACTCACTTAGATTTGGCCAGAGCCAAGACACAATAAACACACAGGACTTATGGTCTGATGTCCTAACTCAAGACTGTGTCGTTTTATCTCTGCAGTTTGGGTGTCATCATCAATAGTGGACCCTCCCGAGAAAGGTGATCATTTAAAAGTCTACAAATAACAGATGCTGGACAGGGTGTAGAGAAAAGGGAAACCCTCTACACTGTTGTTGGGAATGTAAATTGGTACAGCCAATACGGAGAACAGTATGGAGGTTCCTTGAAAAACTAAAAATGGAACTACTATATGATTCAGCAATCTCACCCCTGAGCATGTATTTGGAGAAAACTATAATTTGAAAAGATAGCTGCACCCCAGTGTTCATAGCAATACTATTTACAATAGCCAAGACATGGAAGCAACCTGATTGTGCATCAAGGGAGGAGTGGATAAAGAAGATGTGGTGCACATATATGATGGAATAGTACTCAACCATGGAAAAGAATAAAACAATGCCAATTGCAGTGACATGGATGGACCTAGAGGCTGTCATACTGAGTGAATTGGGTCAGACAGAGACAAATGCCACATGATATCACTTATATGTGGGACCTAAAATATGACACAAATGAACTTATCTGTGAAACAGAT
Source organism: Budorcas taxicolor (assembly GCF_023091745.1). NCBI lineage: Eukaryota > Metazoa > Chordata > Mammalia > Artiodactyla > Bovidae > Budorcas > Budorcas taxicolor. Next base: position 195,847,768 of record NC_068910.1, on the reverse strand, counting down.
ATAAAGAACAGACTTGTGGTCCCAAGAGGAAGGGGGTAGGGGAAGGATGGACTGGGAATTTGAGATAAGCAGATGCAAACTAGTATATACAGAATAGATAGACAACAAGGTACTACTGTATAGCACAGGGACCTATGTTCAATATCCTGTGATAGCCTGTAATGGAAGAGAATACGAGAATGTATGTATGTATAACTGAGTCACTTTGCTGTACAGCAGAAATTAACACAATGTTTAAATTAACTATACTTCAATAAAATATTTTTGAAAAAATAGTGTACCCTCTCATTTTCAGAAGTCTCATGGTGTGGAAGGTAAATCATGGTTGCCTTGCTGAAGGCCGCTCTCTAGACAGGACAGCATGACATTGTGGCTGATGTCACAATCTGACTCCCTGAGTTAGAAATCAAGCTCTGCCACTCAGTGGTCATGGAACCCTGAGGAAGCAGAGCTTGGGACCTTCTGGAAAGTAGGTATAACAACCATCCTTCACTTTAGGTTGTGAGGAAAATCAAGTGAGTTAATCTTGCAGACTTGTCTGGCATGCAGTAACAGTGTTCACCAACAGGAGGCCCACATGTCTGGGCCACCACTGTTCAGGCTGCGCTTTTTCAAGTGTTAATTGTCTTTGTTCATAAATCTGTGTGTGACAGTTATGCTTAATATTGTAACCATGAAATTGAATTAAGTGTTACATAAACTGATGAGAAGTGTGAAAAGAAGAATTGTTGCTTCTTTGAACATTAAATTGAATGCTTTGGACTCAATAAAACGTGAGTCACTAAAAAATAGCTGTTGAATTAGATGTGGGAAAAACCACTATAAAAGAATGGGGGGAAATCATAAACATCTAGAGTTTTTGCAATGAAATTGTTTCAAAAATGACCTAAGATCTTGTTGTACTTTATAGAAACTGAATCTGGAAATGAGGGGGGGTGATGAATTTCCATGAGTGTGGTTTGTACAAGAAAAGGAAAGCAGGACTGCATTAGTGCAAGTATATTAAAAGAAAAGAGCAAGGATCAACATCAAAATAATAGGGACTAAATGTATATTTGTGTGCTTTAGTTAAAATGTGTAAGATATGTTTTTGTAACATTTTTGGGAAAGCTTCAAAGCACAAATAAACTTTCTCAGTAACCATTATGTTCTGTCTGGAGAATGCTGGAAAAGAAGACATCTCTGAACACTTTTTGAATTAATGAGTGAACAAATGCACGGGATTAGAGGGTGGCTGTAGGATATGCTGTTGGCTCTGGTCATCTTCTCTTGGCCTTCACCTCCACACATCAAGCCTGTTTGTTAGGCAGATATCACCTTTCCAGCTAAGAGCTTTTATTTCTGGCTTTGGAAATCACTCAGCTCACACAAAGGGCTTCCCTGGTGGCTCAGATGGTAAAGAATCTGCCTGCAATACAGGAGACCTGGGTTCGATTCTTGGGTTGGGAAGATCCCCTGGAGAAGGGAATGGCAACCCACTCCAGTATTCTTACCTGGAGAATTCCATGGACAGAGGAGCCTGGTAGTCTACAGTCCATGGGGTCACAAAGAATTGGACACGACTGAGTGACTAACACTACTAAAGCTCACAGAAAAGGGCAAATCAGGAGTGAGTGTGGGAGAGTTAACCCAGAAATCAGCCCCTCCAGGAACAGGTGAGGCTTGGTAAAGAAATGACTCATCTTCTTGGTGCCATCATTGAGCTATCTCAGGGTCTCCAGTTACCCCCAGTGATATCTTACTGGATCATACTGCCGCTGTTGGCTTCCTCCTACACTCTGCCTCATCTCCTCACTCCCTTGATGATGTTTCCTCAAGTCAGCTCCTAAATAAACTCTGGCTTCTTGTCTAGGAGGCTGCTTCAAGGGGAACCCAAATGAAGACATGGGCTCTAGCCATAGGGCTGGACAATGTCTTTCACAGAGAAGATGTTCAGCAGAAGATGTACAGACAAAAGAGCACAAGCACAAATTTACTTAGAAGTTTAAAAAATCATCTGATTTGATTGAGGTTCAGACAAAATACTCAAATTTTTAAAATCAATAAGAAGTTATCATTTTATTTTCCAGAGCAGTTACCAGAAGGGTGGTTTTACTTATTTGTTTAATTTCAGTTGTTTTCTTGAGTACATGCAGGCTTTGAGAAGTTGGAGATGTAGGAATTGAGCTTTGAGTGCAGACCCAAGAAAGTTAGTAAACTGCTTTACCTCCTGCTCACCTTTTTTCCTGTTCAAAGAAGGGGGCTGTTCCAGCCTCACATTGGTTGAGAGCAAGTAACCAAAGAAGGGGGCAATGGGGAGGTCCCAGCAATGGCTTCTCAGGCTCCCAGTGATGAACCCTATGTCTGTGGGCCAAAGAACTCTTTGGAGGCTCAATAACCTTTTCTGATAAAAGAGCCCACACCCTGAGTGGTTCTGGTGTTTATAAAAATGTTTGAAAATCTCTCACTCATTCTCCTGCTCACCCCCATCCTACCCTAAGCACACAGCTTAGACTGTGATGAGCATAAGGCCCTGGGCACTCTGCCAGGTCTGATGAGTTCTGTAGATTCATGTGAGCAGCAGCAGCTGCCTGGGAAGTTATCCAACGCTCCATCAAACCTCAACAACTGTCCTGGGATGGCTGTGCTGGCTGGGATTGCCTGCTGCAGCCGGCAGAAACTCCACACACCTGTGGTTCATCCCCTAGAGCAGCAGTTTCTGCCATTGAGAAGCAGGAAGCATCTAGGCTGGGCATAGAAAGGTGAACAAACATTGCCCAGTGCCCTGCCAATTGCCAGTCCCCTCATTCTGGTTTTATTTTTTTTTGACTTGGGCAAATTTGGTTTCCTGAAATTAATTATTCAACAGGAGGTGACAGCCGGTGTATAGCAGCACTGCTGGAACAGAGAATAAAGAGACACATTGGACACAGCAGCTGCACCTCCCAGACCTTGAAATTTAAGATCTTTATAAATGATCTGTTAAAACTATAGTGACGATAAGCTTATGAATCATGATCTATATTAATCAGGGCTGCTGATATGGAAAGATTAATTGAAACGTGCAGTTCTACACAAATGATAAAGTGGTAACAATTTAATATCAGACAAGAAGAGTGAAGAAATTACACTCCAAGCTTCATGCATCATTACTATGGATATTAATATTTTACCCAGCGCAACAGCATCGGGAATCATAATGAAAATCCATAAGTGGTGCACAGACATGATTAAATACAACAGTCTTTAGGAGCTGTTTGGTGGCGGCAGTTGGGCCATATTTCACTCGGTGGCTGGTGATTCCAGTGATAGAGTCTAGACGAGGGTGATTAAAAATCGTTCCTCCTAAAGGCTGTTAACCTTTTACTACTAAAATGAATTTCTTTGATTTTTAAATTATGTCATTCTCTTTGCTCTTTTCAAAACCAAGCTTGATCCCAAACCTTGACAGGATGCTGAGTCCTTGGAATACTGACAATCAAAGTAAAATTTCTCAACTACAGTCCCTGCCTTTGGGCGTGGTATTAGCCAGGTCATGGAGAATGGAGGGTCGTTGTCTACCTTGACCACAGTTAGATGGAAAGAGTGAATGATGGATGAATCATCAGGGACACTTAGGGAGTTTCTCAAAACCAGGGGTTAATATGGCTGACTTCCTCACCCAACCTTAGCAGAGTGGGATGCAAATTACTTACTCTGAGATCCTGGTCTCACTGGTTTAATTAATTCATTTATTCAATCACTCATCCAACCAATAAGTAAAGAAACATGTACCCACACCTGGGAAATGCAAAAATCTGCCCCCATGCACATGTGTTTCAGGTTGAGGAGATGAAAACGCTAATCAATGAGATGGCTTCCGTGATGGAAACAGAGAGAGTCAAGAAGAGCTTCTTTGCCAGGTTGTTTCTCCTGCCCTATGAAATCTTCACTCTCACAAGCCAAGAGACTTCTGATCCTCCTTATGTGCGTGTATGCATGCTCAGTCGTGTCTGACTCTTCGTGACCCCATGGACTATAGCCTGCCAGATTCCTCTATCCAGGCAAGAATCCTGGAGTAGGTTGCCAGTTCCTTCTTCAGAGGATCTTCCTGACTCAGGGATCAAATCTTTGTCTCCTGCATCTCCTGAATTCTTTACCACTGAGCCACTTGGGAAGCCCCTTGATCCCCCTTACCTTTGTCTAAAACAGGGAGGTCAGTGTATATTTGCAGTGGTGAAGTTCATCACCACCTCAGGTGGTAATAAAAAAATGCAGCCTATTCCCTTGAGTCTATTACATTCATTCCTTAAATCTCTGGGGTAGTGATTCTCAAATTTTAATGTGCACAAGTATCAACTGAGGGAGGGAGGGAGGGGCTTGTTTAAAAAAATGCAGTTTTTAAGAGAGAATCCCTATAGAGATATCCAGAATTCCTTTGCTGAATAGTTCTCTTCTTTCTGAAACTCTGCCCTGTAACTTCCAGAGACCTTGACCTGCCTGAAGACCTGTCTCCTCTACTCAGTGAAACCATGGACTCAGTTGGGATTCCCTTTGCTGCCTTATAGTTCTGGACGGTGTTCTCAGGCAAAGTGCTACGGTGATCATAGCTACTTTATTTGTTTTCTTTCTTACATGGATCACAGTTCTGTGCTGCTTGTTCCCCAATGTCTGAAAATCATTGTCTCACATACGTTGTCCACTTTTCTAGTGGCTTATGGTGGAGAGGGAAATCTAGTCACAAGTCCTCTCAGAGTCTGAAGTGAAAATTGCTACCATCATCTTTTATCTCAAATACTGCAAAGTGCTCTGATTTCCATTCCTGCCAACTTTTCTACCTCATGTTCTACCATTCTCTTCATGCCAAACTCAGTTTTCTTCTATCCATTAAATACACTAAGCATCTTTCAATTGTGGGGCCTTTGCAGTTATTCTTTCTTCTGCCTAGAATACTTTCTCAATCAAATTTCAGCTCAAATGTCACCGTCTTTGAAGGTCTATGCTGACCAATGAGCTATAGTCATCCTTCAGCATCCTTCAGTCTACTATATTGGACTATTTTTCATCCTCATTGACTTCATCGCAACCTGATATTATCTTATTTGCTTACTTACATGTTCACTGTTTTGTTATTTCCCACTAAAATGGAAGTCCCATATGGTAAAAATCATGACTGTCTTACTTACCAGGTAACTTTAAGGGCTAGGACAGTGTGACAAATTCTTAAAAAATACTTTTGAGTGATAAGTAAATGAATAAATATGGGAAGGCATATAAAAAAGAAAACAAATTCAGGAATAATGTTATGATGGGATTTGGTAGAAAACCAATCACAAGGACAGGGCACTCTTACTGTGCTAGGGATATAAATTAACCTTACAACTTCTTCTGAACTGTTTTAGTTGGATATTTGGGGCTTGCAGAGCCTTGTAATAGAGACGATTAAGAACATGTGTTTTGAAGTTGGGAAGCTTGAGTCTGGTTCTTGGCTTTATTGTTTAGAGATTGTGTGTGGGGACCTCAGTTTCTTCTGTAAAAAGTAATCCATTAGTGTTGGTGTGAGATAATGTTTGTAGAATATGTACTACAGTGCCTGAAAATAATTAGAATGACCAGACATAGACCTTAAAGTAACTGTTTAGTAGTTCAAAGAGGTAAAAAGCAAGATTCATATTTTTTTTTCTACAAAGAACTGAAAACCACGCCACATGAATTTTATAGAACTGAAAAAAAAAGTTAATCAAATTAGAGAGCTCACTAGACATGTTAGACTACATGAATCAGTGGACTGGAAGGTAGGTTAACAGAAAGGAGCACTAACGACACATGGAGGAGCAAAGATATAGGAGGTACAGAGGATTGTGAGAGACATAGGAAATACAGGGAGAGATTCTAATATATGTGTAATTGGAGTCAGAGAAGGAGACAATAAGACAGAAGAAGGTGATGAAAGGTGGCCAAGAATTGGTGAAATACATTGAGGCACAGATTTAAGATGCTCTGTCAACCCTGAACCAGATAGAAAAATCTATACCTAATCATAGAGTAAAACTGCTGAAAACCAAAGCCAACTAATAATACACAACCTATCAGAGGAAAAAATTGACAGATTATTTCAAGGGAATATAAATTAGACTGACTTCTAGCCACTTAATAGAAATAATTGCATCCAGAAAACAGTGCAATGATATTGAAGTGTGAAAGAAAATAGAAGCCAAACTATAAATTTATATCTAGCAAAAATATGTTTCAAGAATGAAAGAAAAATAAAAATATTTTCAGACAAACAAAATTGGAGAATTTGTCAACAGGAGACCCAGAAGTAAAGATGCTCTTCAAGCAGAAAGAGAATGATCCTAGATGGAAGAAATGAAGAATGAAATGCAGTGAAAATGATGTTGGTGAATAGAAGCAAACACTGATGTATAAAGCAATTACAATGTGTTACTAGATTTAAAATATTCTATAGACCATTAAAATGCATGACAACAATGAGATAAAATTCAGAGAGAGTATGTAACTATAGCTAAAGAATTTTAATGACTTTGTATTGCCTGGGTAAAGAGTATAATACCAATTAATATTAGATACTTAGAAGGATGCATGTGATAACTTCTAATGTTCTTTTTATAATAAGATAGTAATATATAGTCTCCAAGATAATAGTATGGAATTAAATAATAAAAAAAATACCAAGAAACTATTATTAAAGGCCAAAAGGAAGAGAAAAATGAAATAGAACAGGTATGGTAAATTCAACCCAAACATATCAGTAGTTTCATTAAAATTAAAATGATTAAATGATTTAGTAAAAAGACTTCAGACTGAATAAATACAGTAAAACTTTCTGTACTGTATTTATAAAAGTCACATGTAAAACATGTGAATAAAAAACTGTTGGTGATAAATGAAATATTTAATGAAGGTGATTTGGTCATATTAATATCAGACAAAATAGACTTAAAGAATGAAACCACTACTGAAGATAAACAAGGTTATTTTATAGTAATAAATGTTTAACTCAAATATACAGCAATTCTAAATTTATACATGCTCAATTTATGAAATGAAAATATATGAAAATTTACAGAGCTATTAAAGGAGATTAAGTTCACAATCATCAGTTCAGTTCAGTCGCTCAGTCGTGTCCGACTCTTTGGAACCCAAGAATGGCAGCACGCCAGGCCTCCCTGTCCATCACCATCTCCCGGAGTTCAATCAGACTCGTGTCCATCGAGTCAGTGATGCCATACAGCCATCTCGTCCTCTGTCGTCCCCTTCTCCTCCTGTCCCCAATCCCTCCCAGCATCACAGTCTTTCCAATGAGTCAACTCTTCGCATGAGGTGGCCAAAGTACTGGAGTTTCAGCTTTAGTATCATTCCTTCCAAAGAAATCCCAGGGTTGATCTCCTTCAGAATGGACTGGTTGGATCTCCTTACAGTCCAAGGGACTCTCAAGAGTCTTCTCCAACACCACGGTTCAAAAGCATCAATTCTTCGGCGCTCAGCCTTCTTCACAGTCCAGCTCTCACATCCATACATGACCACAGGAAAAACCATAGCCTTGACTAGACAGACCTTAGTTGGCAAAGTAATGTCTCTGCTTTTGAATATACTATCTAGATTGGTCATAACTTTTCTTCCAAGGAGTAAGCATCTTTTAATTTCATGGGTGCAATTACCATCTGCAGTGATTTTGGAGCCCCCAAAATAAAGTCTGACACTGTTGCCACTGTTTCCCCATCTAGTTCCCATGGAGTGATGGGACCGGATGCCATGATCTTCGTCTTCTGAAGGCTGAGCTTTAAGCCAACTTTTTCGCTCTCCTCTTTCATTTTTATCAAGAGGCTTTTCAGTTCCTCTTCACTTTCAGCCATAACGGTGGTGTCATCTGCATATCTGAGGTTATTGATATTTCTCCCAGCAGTCTTGATTCCAGCTTGTGTTTCATCCAGTCCAGCGTTTCTCATGATGTACTCTGCTTAGAAGTTAAATAAGCAGGGTGACAATATACAGCCTTGATGTACTCCTTTTCCTATTTGGAACCAGTCTGTTGTTCCATGTCCAGCTTTAACTGTTGTTGCTTCCTGGCCTGCATACAGATTTCTCAAGAGGCAGAAATCTGGTGGTGGTCTGGTATTCCCATCTCTTTCAGAATTTTCCACAGTTTATTGTGATCCACACAGTCAAAGGCTTTGGCATAGTCAATAAAGCAGAAATAGATGTTTTTCTGGAAATCTCTTGCTTTTTTGATGATCCAGCGGATGTTGGCAATTTGATCTCTGGTTCCTCTGCCTTTTCTAAAACCAGCTTGAACATCAGGGAGTTCATGGTTCACGTATTGCTGAAGCCTGGCTTGGAGAATTTTGAGCATTCCTTTACTAGCATGTGAGATGAGTGCAATTGTGCAGTAGTTTGAGCATTCTTTGGGATTGCCATTCTTAGGGATTGGAATGAAAAGTGACCTTTTCCAGTCCTGTGGCCACTGCTCAGTTTTCCAAATGTGCTGGCATATTGAGTGCAGCACTTTCACAGCATCATCTTTCAGGATTTGAAATATCTCCACTGGAATTCCATCACCTCCACTAGCTTTGTTCGTAGTGATGCTTTCTAAGGCCCACTTGACTTCACATTCCAAGATGTCTGGCTCTAGATGAGTGATCACACCATCGTGATTATCTGGGTCATGAAGATCTTTTTTGTACAGTTCTTCTGTATATTCTTGCCACCTCTTCTTAATATCTTCTGCTTCTGTTAGGTCCATACCATTTCTGTCCTTTATCGAGCCCATCTTTGCATGAAATGTTCCCTTGGTATCTCTAATTTTCTTGACGAGATCTCTAGTCTTTCCCATTCTGTTCTTTTCCTCTATTTCTTTGCATTGATCGCTGAAGAAGGGTTTCTTAGCTCTCCTTGTTATTCTTTGGAACTCTGCATTCAGATGCTTATATCTTTCTTTTTCTCCTTTGCTTTTCACTTCTCTTCTTTTCACAGCTATTTTTAAGGCTTCCCCAGACAGCCATTTTGGTTTTTCACATTTCTTTTCCATGGGGATGGTTGATACCAGTCTCCTGTACAATGTCACAAACCTCATTCCGTAGTTCATCAGGCCCTCTATCTATCAGATCTAGGCCCTTAAATCTATCCCTCACTTCCACTGTATAATCATAAGGGATTTGATTTAGGTCATACCTGAATGGTCTAGCAGTTTTCCCTGTTTCCTTCAATTTAAGTCTGAATTTGGTAATAAGGAGTTCATGATCTGAGCCACAGTCAGCTCCTGGTCTTGTTTTTGTTGACTGTATAGAGCTTCTCCATCTTTTGCTGCAGAGAATATAATCAATCTGATTTCGATGTTGACCATCTGGTGATGCCCATGCGTAGAGTCTTCTCTTGTGTTGTTGGAAGAGGGTGTTTGCTATGACCAGTGCATTTTCTTGGCTATCTATTAGTTTTTGCCCTGCTTCATTCCGCATTCCAAGGCCAAATTTGCCTGTTACTCCAGGTGTTTCTTGACTCCCTACTTTTGCATTCCAGTCCCCTATAATGAAAAGGACATCTTTTTTGGGTGTTAGTTGTAAAAGGTCTTGTAGTTCTTCATAGAACCATTCAACTTCAGCTTCTTCAGCGTTACTGGTTGGGGCATAGAATTGGATTACTGTGATATTTAAATCACTGATTTTTAAAAACAGACCAGGAAGTCAGTAATGTTATAGAAAACATGAACTTGCACAGGCATTCTACCCATTTAAAATAATAGATATTCTTTTAAATCACCATAGAATATTTAGAAAAATTAACTGTATAAAGAAAATTGACTATAAAGCAAACCTCAACAAATTTCAAAAAACTGAAATCATACAGAGTGTCTTTTCTGATGAGAGTGAAATTGAAATTATAACAAAAGTGTATCTGGAAAATTCATGTTCATTTTCACTACTTAGAAGTTAATGAATAATTTCTAAATAATCCATGAATAAAAAAATAAAATAGCAATTAAAATATATTCTTACATTAAAAAAACTCAAATCAACAACTTAATTTTCCACCTTAAAACACAAGAAAAAGAACAAAGTAAACCCAAAGCAAACAGAAGAAAGGAAATAATTATTAGAGCAGAGACTAATAAAATAGAGAATAGAATAACAATAGAGAAAATCAGTGAAACCAAAAGTTGTTACTTTGAAGAAATCAACAAAATTGACAAACTTTGGCTAAACTAACCAAGAAAAATAAGAGATGTCTCAAATTACTAGAATCAAGAATAAAAGAGAGACTATTACTACTGATCTTAAAAATACAGAAGCTTTCCTGGTGGCTCAAATGGTAAACAATCTGCCTGCAATGGAGGAGACCTGGGTTTGATCCCTGAATAGGGAAGCTTTCCTGGAGAAGGGAATGGCTCCCCACTCTAGTATTCTTGTCTTGAGAATTCCATGGACAGAGGAACCTGGTGGGCTACAGTTCATGGGTCACAAAGAGTCAGATATGACTGAGTGACTAACACTAACACTTACAGATACAAAAAGAATTATAGAAAAATGCTATCAATAACTGTACAACACAAACTAGATAACTTAGATAAAATGGACAAATTCCTAGATAGACTCAGACTACTGAAATTGACTCAATAAATAGAAAATATCAATAAACCTATAACAAAGAAATTGAAATAGTAGTCAAGAAACTTCCCACAAAGAAAAGTCTAGGGCTAGTTGGACTCACAAAGGAATTAAACCAAACATTTTAAGGAAGAAATAATGATGGGGAACACGTGTATACCTGTGGCAGATACATGTTGATGTATGGCAAAACCAATAAAATATTGTAAAGTAATTAACCACCAATTAAAATAAATTTATATTAAAAAATTTCCCTAGCTTTTTCAACAAATGGAAAAGGTTCACATTCCAATTCATTTTATGAGTTCAGTGTAACTTCGATTTTCTAAAGGAAATCAACCCTGAATAATAGGAGGACTGATGCTGAAGCTGATGCTCTAACACTTTTGTCACCGGATGCAAAGAGATAAATTCAGTTCTGTTCAGTCACTCAGTCGTGTCTGACTCTTTGCAACCCCATGAATCGAGCACGCCAGGCACTCCAACTCCCGGAGTTCACTCAAACTCATGTGCATAGAGTCAGTGATGCCATCCAGCCATCTCATCCTCTGTCGTCCCCTTCTCCTTCTGCCCCCAATCCCTCCTAGCATCAGCGTCTTTTCCAATGAGTCAGCTCTTCGCATGAGGTAGCCAAAGTATTGGAGTTTCAGCCTCAACATCAGTCCTTCCAATGAACACCCAGGACTGGTCTCTTTTAGGATGGACTGGTTGGGTCTCCTTGCAGTCCAAGGGACTTGCAAGAGTCTTCTCTAGAACCACAGTTCAAAAGCATCAATTCTTCGGTGCTCAGCCTTCTTCACAGTCCAACTCTCACATCCATACATGACCACTGGAAAAACCATAGCCTTGACTAGATGGACCTTTGTTGGCAAAGTAATGTCTCTGCTTTTGAATATGCTATCTAGGTTGGTCATAACTTTCCTTCCAAAGAGTAAGCATCTTTTAATTTCATGGCTGCAATCACCATCTTCAGTGATTTAATGCAAAGAGATAACTCACTGGAAAAGACCCTGAAGCTGGGAAAGATTGAGGGCAAAAGGAGGGCGGGGGGCAACAGAAAATGAGATGGTTGGACAGCATCACTGACTCAATGAACTTGAATTTGAGCAAACTCCAGGAGACAGTGAAGGACAGGGAATCCTGGCATGCTACAGGACATGGGGTCATAGAGAGTTGGACACAACTTGGTGACTAAACAACAACAATAAAAACAAAACAAACAAAAAAAACTGTGATACAAATGGACAAAGATGATATAATAAATAAAACTAGGCAACAATTTTAAAAAATATATAGATCCAAGTACCCTCAACAGAATGTTAGCAAACTGAATACATAAAGAAAATTGTACACTATGACCAAAGAGAATTTGTCTCAGGAATTCAAAATTTATTTGACACCTGAAAATCAGTTAATGTAATACACTGTAGAATAAAAAACAAAAAAGCACACGATGATGACTGTAGATGCAGAATAAACATTTGCCCAAAATTCAATGTCTGTTAATGATTAAAAAAACTCCACTCATCAAACTAGTAGTAGAAGGAAACTTCTTCAATCAGACAAAGGGTATTTGTGAAAACCCCAGAGCTAGCATCATCCTTCATGGTGAAATATTAAATATCTTCCTCCTAAGATCAGGAACAAGACAGGGATGTCCACTCTCACAGCTTCTATTTAATGTTTTACTGGAAACTTAGTTCAAGAAGAGGAAATAAAAGGCATCCAGATTGGAAAGGAAGAAGCAAAAGTATCTCTATTTGCAGATAATATGATCTTATCATGTCATACAGAAAATCCTAAGTATCCTTTAAAAATTACTATAATTAAAAAATGAGCTCAGTAAGTTTTCAGAATATAAGATCAATATACATAAATCAATTATTCCTATGCAATATCAATGCGCAATAAAAAAATAAAACTGGGGAGCTTCTGGTTCAAGGTGGCAGAGTAGAAGGATGGGCACCCATCTCCTCCTGTGAGAGCACCAAGATTGCAACGAGTGGTTGTACAACCATTAACAGGCTGATGCTGGAACCCACCAAAAAAAGATATCCCATGTCCAAAGACAAAGAAGAAGCCACTCTGAGAAGTAGGGAGGGGCACAATCACAATAAAATCAAATCCCATACTTGCCGAGTGGGTGACCCACAGACAGGAGAACAATAATACCAAAGAAGTTCTTGCACTATTGTGAAGGTTCTGAACCCCATGTCAGGCTTTCCAACCTGGGGATCTGACAAAGGGACTGGGAATCTGGCTTTGAGGACCAGCAGGATTTGATAATAGAACTTCCAGAGGACTGGAGGAAACAGAGACTCCAGTCTTAGAGGGCACAAGCAAAATTTTGCATGCACCAAGACCCAGAGAAGGGGAGCAGTAACCCCACAGGAGACTGAATCAAAACTACATGCTACTGTTGGAGGGACTGCTGTGGAGGCATGGGTTGGCAGGGGCTCACCATAGGTAGAGGGGCACTGGAAGGTCCCCCTTGGCATAAACTCTTATGGAGTTAGTTAGCCTTTAACCCTACCATAGACCCTGTAGACCCCAGGGCTGGGTTGCCTCAGGCCAAACTACCACCAGGGAGGGAGTGCAACCCTATCCAATGGCAGATAATTAGATTAAAGCTTTACTGAGCAAGCCCCTGCCCTGAGCAAGACCCAGTTTTTCCCATTGTGAGTCCCTCCCAAGAAGCTTACACAAGGAGAGAGAACAAGATGGCAGAGGAGCAGGTGGACATGGAGTACATCTCTCTCCATAGATTCTTCAGGAATACGCTTTCAGACACAGAAGTGCTTGCAGAACACCAGCTGAGAGTGGACAGGAATACCTGACCATGGGAAAATATATAGAACAACACTAAACTCGGTAGGACAAAAGAACTAGGGGGAAAAACAGGAGTGTTAGCAGGACTAGATGTGCCCTTGGCAGGTGGGGAAACTGAAGCAGGGGTCTGATCCCCACATCAGAGCAATTGTCTGGGTCAGAGGAGAAACATTTAAGGCTGACAGTGTAACAGCTGATCTGTGGTAGCCCAAATGGAATGAGAATCAGATAGTCCTTGCCACAGCCATATATTCCTCAGACAGGGATGCAGGTCCCCTGGAAGGAACAGCAGCTAGGAGCTGGAGTTTAGGGATTGTGGAGCAATCCCAGAGCAAGGGCTGCTCTTGACTGCAGAGAGACGGACTGAAGGGACATGAGGGAGGAGACTGTGGTGGGAAATGCCTGTGGAGGAAAGCCAGGCAGCCATAGAAGCAAGGCAATAGTGCTGAGTCACATGTAGGGGGTGGAGCCATCATCATAGCCTCTCTCTCCTCACATGCCAGCATCTGCAGCTGAATAATAGAGTGTCTGGCCCATAAAGTGCCTGATGCACCAAACTACAGAGTAGGACTCCACCCAGGGTGCTCCTTTAAGTGACTGATACACCGAACTGCAGAGTAGAACCCAAGCTGGGGGGGCCCTCTATGAGCCCGAATGGGCAGAGCTATGGAGAAAGACTAGCCAAAGAGGTCTTCTGATTGCCAGCTACTGGAGGCTCAAAAAGAGACTCCAACAGGGCCATAACTCCTACCGCTGAGGCAGGCTGTGTCCCTGAGCACTTGGTGCTGCCAGGGTCCCTACAACCCAAGCAGCTGCAACACTTTCATGCTCAACCCTCTGGGGCAGACCTGCCACAGGCAAAAGAAGTCTGGCATCTATGCATGTGGGGTCACTTCGGTCGTGTCCAACTCTTGGCAACCCTGTGGACAGTGGCCTGCCAGGCTTCTGTCAGTGGGGTTCTCCAGTCAAGAATACTGGAGTTTATTGGCCAACACTGGTTGCCATACCCTTCTAGAGCACTGTATTTCCTACTGCCCTAGCTGCCAACTCCCCTGAGTACCTGGTGCTGCCAGAACCCCTGCGACCCAAGCAGCTGTACCACCACCACACCTGGCCCTCACTGGGGCAGGCTGAAGTCTTCCAGGGCAGCCTCAGGAGCAAACTCCAGGGGACGGCCCACATGCAAAGGTGGAAATAAAACCACAATTGAAACCCAGGGGCAGTGTGGCAAAGGAAGAAGAACCAAAACCTTCCCACCAGCTATAAAGTTGCTTTTTATTTATTTTTTTTTAATTTTTTTTAAATTTATTTATTTTTGGCTGTGCTGAGTCTTCACTGCCGCGCAGGCTTTTGTCTAGTTGCGGGGAGCAGGCTTCTCCTTGCGGTGGCCTCTCTGGTTGCAGAGCACAGGCTCTAGGGTTCACAGGCTTTGGTAGTTGCAGCTCATGGGCTCTAGAGCGCAGGCTTGGTAGTCGTGGCACACAGGTTTAGTTGCTCTGCAGCACGCGGGATCTTCCCAGATCGTGGATCGAACCCGTGTCTCCTGCGTTAGCAGGCGGATTCTCTACCACTGAGCCACCAGGGAAGCCCCTAAAGTTGCTTTTTAAATCCACACAATCAACTAGGCAGACTCTGTGTCTACGGAATATACAAAAGGACATTGAGAGCTCCCACAAAAGAAAATGCACTGGTTTTGATATCTGCGGACATTGGAAGCAAGAAAACACAGGGGTAAGACCAGATTAGAGTCTGATCTGCCCCTACAGCAAGTCCAGAGACCGGGGCATTGTTGGAAGGGACCCTAGTGGGGTAAGGTGGACTGTGACTTCCAGTAAGGGAAGGGACGCAGACAGCAGTAACTTGAAAAATATTTACTATTCTTATATTTTGTCTTGCTCTGCAGGTTCTTTTGGAATTTTTTTCCTTTTTTTTCTTTTTCTTCCTCTGTTGTAGTTGTCAATTTTATTAGCACTATGAAATATAATTTTTTGAGGTTTTTTTTTTTTTAAATAATCACACTTTTTATTGTTCTTATAAACCTCTGCCTCTATGTTGGCCTTTTGTATTTCTGTGGAGTTCCCCCTCCCACTTTTTTTAATCTCTTTTTAAAATTTTTAATTAAAAAAATTTAAACCTTTTTTTATTTTTCTACATGTATTCCTTTGTTTGCTTTTCCTACTATTCTTTTTCCTTTGCAGTTAATCTAAATGTATACAAATCTTCTTTATCTACTTCTATTTACCTTTGCATATCTATTCCTTTTTTTCTTTTCTTTCTTTCCTCTCCTCCCACCATATTTGTTAGTTTTTTTTTTTTTTCATTACTTTATTCCCCAGTAGGCACCTTGCCTTAGTTTTGTTTTCCAGATTATGCTTTAGTTAGTTTTGTTCCTAACTGGTAGATATAATTTTTAGTTTCCTTTATTCACCAGGTCAATCTGTTGTACTATATTTTTGTTGGGATGTTTTGATTTTGCTTGTGGATGTACAAATATATGTGTATATTCCATTATTTTAATTATTAGTTGCCTGATTTTGTAACTGCCATTTGTCTGGGGTTCACCTTTGGTTTCTCATTTTTGGGTATTTATTTTAATTTCACTTAATGCCGTAACAAATCACCTGTGGAATCTTTGTTCCGAGCCAAAGATCAAGCCCTGAGCCTTTGGAGTGGGAGCACTGACTCCAAGACCCTAGATGACCAGCATACTCCTAACCCTAGGGAGTGTCTAATAGTGAGAACTCCCACAAAGGAAACCACTTGAATACAAGACCTGGCATCACCCAACCACCATTAGCACCATGTGAAGGATGCCTATCCAAACAACAAACAGGACAAAAATACAAACCCAATCATCAGCAGATAGGATTACCACCTCACTCAGCCCTGCCCATCAGAGGAAAAAAAAGAAAAGGAACTCAGCATAAATCTCACCCTGTACAGAGCTTACACAAACCACTGGACTTCAGGAGTACAGAACCCAAATGAAGAAAAAATTCAAACTTGAAGCCTGGGAAAAGGAGACCTCAAACACAATAAGTTTAAAAAAAAATTAGAAGAAGACAGAGAAATACTGCACAAATGAAGGAACAAACTAGAAACACAGAAGTCCAAATAAATGAAGAGGAAATAGGCAAACTACCTGCAATATAATTCATAATAATGATAGTAAAGATGATCAAAAACCTTGAAAACAGAATGGAGAAAATGCAAGAATCAATTAACAAAGACCTAGAAGAATTAAAGAATAAACATATAGAAACAACACAATCACTGAAATTAAAAATATTCTAGAAGAAATCAATAGCAGAATATCTGAAGCAGAACAGATCTGTGAGCTGGAAGATAAAATGGTGGAAATAACTACTGAAGAGCAGAATAAAGTAAAAAGAATGAAAAGAACTGAAGATAGTCTCAGAGACCTCTGGGACAATATAAAATTCACCAACATTTGAATTATAGGGGTCTCAGAAGAAGAAGAGAAAAATTTTAGAGGAGATTATAGTTGAAAATTTCCTCAATATGGAAAAGGAAATAGTCAACCAAATTCAAGAGACACAAAGAGTCCTATACAGGATGAACTCGAGGAGAAACACACCGAGTCACATACTAATCAAACTAACAAAGAGTAAACATAGAGAAAGAATACTAAAAGCAGCAAGTGAAAAGCAACAAGTAACATAAGGGAAACCACGTATACTTAGCAGCTAATCCTTCTGCATAAACTCTGCAGGCCAGAAGGGAATGACAGGATACATTTAAAGTACTGGAAGGGAAAAATCTACAACCAAGATTACTCTACCTGGCAAGGATCTCATTCAAAATTGATGGTGAAATAAAAAGCTTTTCAGACAAACAAAATTAAGAGAATTCAGTACCACCAAGCCAAGTTTACAATAAATGTTCAAGAGACTTATATCGTCAAGAAATACAAGACAAGAAAAAGATCTACAAAAACAAACCCCAAACAATTAAGAAAATGGCAATAGAAACATATATATCAATAATTACCTTAAATGTAAACAGATTAAAAGTTCCAAAAAAAGACACAGACTGCCTGAATGGATACAAAAACTAGACCCATATATATTCTGTCTATAAAATACCCACTTCAGACCTAAACACACATATAGACTGAAAGTGACAGGATGGAAAAATATATTCCATGCAAATGGGAAGCAAAAGAAAGCTGGAGTAACAATCCTCATATCAGACAATCCTCATAAAGTAAATCTTAAAATACAAGAGATAAGAAAGGACACTAAATAATGATCAAAGGATCTATCCAAGAGGAAGACATAACAATTATAAATATCTATGCACTCGATATGGGTGCACCTCAATACATAAGACAAACACTAACAGACATAAAAGGCAAAATGGACAGTAAGACAATAATAGTAGGAGACTTTAATATCCCACTTACACCAATGGGCACATCACCAAAACAGAAAATGAATAAGGAAACACAAGTCTTAAATGGTACACTATATGAGATGGATCTGTTTGATATCTTCAGGACATTCCATCCACATGCAGAAGAATATACCTTCTTCTCAAGTGCACATGGAACATTCTCCACAATAGACCACATCTTGGGTCACAAATCAAATCCCAGTAAATTTAAGAAAACTGAAATCATACCCAGCATCTTTTCCAAACCACAACACTATGAGACTAAATATCAATTACAAGAAAAAGAAAAAACTGTAAGAAACATAAAAACATGGAGGTTAAACAATATGTTTCTAAATAATGAACAAGTTACTGAAGAAATCAAAAGGGAAATAAAAAAATTTCTAAAAACAAATGACAATGAAAACAGCACAACTCAAAATCTATGGGATGCAGGAAAAGCAGTTCTAAGAGGGGAGTTTATACCAATACAATGCTACCTCAAGAAACAAGAAAAACATCAAATAGACAACCTAGCTTTACACCTAAAACAACTGATCAAAAAAGAACAAAACACCCCAAAATTAGCAGAAGGAAAGCAAACATAAAGATCCGAGCAGAAATAAATGAAAAAGAAATGAAAGAAGCAATAATAAAGATTAATAAAACTAAAAGCTGGTTCTTTGAGAAGATAAAGTTGACAAACCTTTAGCCAGACTCATCAAGAAAAAAAGAAGACTCATCAACAAAATTAGGAAGGAAAAAGGAGCAATTACAACAGACAATGCAGAAATATAAAGGATTATAAGAGACTATTATGAACAACTATATGGCAACAAAATGGATAACCTGGAAGAAATGGACAGATTCTTAGAAAAGTTCAATCTTCCAAGATTGAACCAGGAAGAAATAGAAATTATGAGCAACCCAATTACAAGCACTGAAATAGAAGCTGTGATAAAAAATCCTCTCGAAAAAACAATGCCCAGGACCAGATGGCTTCATAGGAGAATGCTATCAAACATTTAGAGAAGAGCTAATGCTTATCCTTCTAAAACTCTTAAAAAATTGCAGAGGAAGGAACAGTTCCAAACTCATTTTACAAGGCCATCATCACCCTGATATTATCAAAACCAGACAAAGACAACACACACAAAAAACTATAGGTTAATATCACTGATGAACATAGATGCAAAAATCCTCAACAAAATTTTAGCAAACAGAACTCAGCAACACATCAAAAAGTTCATACACCATGACCAAGTTGGGTTTATTCCAGGAATACAAGGATTCTTCAATACATGCAAATCCAACAAAGTAATATACCATATTAATAAACTGAAGGATAAAAACCATTTGATAATCTCAATTAGATGCACAAAAAAACCTTTGATCAAGTTCAGCACCCATTTATGATTAAAACTCTTCAAAAAATGGGCATAGAAGGAACCTACCTCAACATAGTAAAGGCCATATATGATAAGCCCACAGCAAGCATTATTATCAGTGGTGAAAAACTGAAGGAATTTCCCCCTAATATCCGGAACAAGACAAGGGTGTCCAGTTATACCACTGTTATTCAACATAGTTTTCGAAGTCCTAGCTATAGCAATCAGAGAAGGGAGTTGGGGAGAGGAATCCGGATTGGAAAAGAAGTAAAACTCTCACTGTTTGCAGATGACATGATACTATACATAGAAAACCTTAAAGATATATTCAGAAAATTACTAGAGCTAATCAGTGAATTAGCAAAGTCGCAGGATACAAAATCAATACACAGAAATCACTTGCATTCGTTTATAATAAGAATGAAAAATCAGAAAGAGAAATTAAGGAATCAGTCCCATTCACCATTGCAATGAAAAGAATTAAATATCTAAGAATAAACTTACCTAAGGAGAAAAAAGAACTGTATACAGAAAAGTATAAGACACTGACGAAAGAAATCAAAGATGACATAAACAGACTGAGAGATATTCCATATTCCTGGGTTGGAAGAATCAATATTGTGAAAATGACTATACTACCAAATGAATTTCAGAATCACTGTGATCCCTATCAATTTATCAATGGCATTTTTCACAGAACTAGAACCAAAAAAATTTAACAATTCATATAGAAACACAAAAGGCCCTGAATAGCCAAAGCAGTCTTGAGAAAGAAGAATGGAACCGGAGGAATCAACATTCCTGACTTCAGATTATACTACAAAGCTACAGTCATCAAGACGGTATGGTCCTAGCACAAAAGCAAAAATATAGAGCAACGGATCGGGATAGAAAGCCCAGAAAGAAAGCCATGCACCTACGGATACCTTTTTTTTTTTTTTCTTGAGAAAGGAGGCAAGAATATACATCGGGGCAAAGATAGTCTCTTCAGTAAGTGCTGCTGGGATAACTGGATAGCTATATGTAAAAGAATGAAATTAGAAACTTCCTAACACCATACACAGATATAGCCTCAAAATGGTTAAAGACCTAAATGTAAGACCAGAAATTATAAAACTCTTAGAGGAAAACATAAAACAGTCGATGACATAAATCAAAGCAAAATCCTATATGACCCACCTCTTAGAGTAATGGAAATAAAAGCAAAAGTAAAGTGGGACCTGATTAAACTTAAAAGCTTTTGCACAGCAAAGGAAACTATAAGCAAGATGAAAAGACAACCCTTAGAATGGGAGAAAATAATAGCAAACGAAACAACTAACAAAGGATTAATTTCCAAGATATACAAGTTGTTCATACAACTCAGTACCAGAAAAACAAACAACCCAATCAAAAAGTGGGAAAAAAGACCTAAATAGACATTTCTCCAAAGAAGACATACAGATGGCTAAAAAACACATGAAAAGATGCTCAACATCACTTATTATTAAAGAAATGCAAATCAAAACTACAGTGAGATATCACCTCACACCGATCAGAATGGTCATCTTCAAAAAGTCTACAAACAATAAATGCTGGAGAGGGTGTGGAGAAAAGAGAATGCTCTTGCACTGGTGGTGGAAATGTAAATTGATACAGCCACTAGGGAAGATGGTATGGAGATTCCTTTAAAAACTAGGAATAAAACCACCAGATGACCCAGCAATCCTACTCCTAGGCATATACCCTGAGGAAACCAAAATTGAAAAAGATACCTGTATCCCATTATTCATTGCAGCACTATTTATAATAGCTAGAACATGGAAGAAACCTAGATTTCCATTGACAGATAAATGGATAAAGAAGAAGTGGTACATATATACAATGGAATATTACTCAGTGATAAAAATGAACACATTTGAGTCAGTTCTAATGAGGTTCATGAACCTAGAGCCTATTATACAGAGTGAAGTAAGTCAGAAACAGAAAGATAAATATCATACACTAACATATATGCAATCTGGAAGGAATTTATTTACAGGGCAGCAATGGAGAAACAGACATAGAGAATAGACTTATGGACATGGGTAGTCAGCCTCCTCCATCAGAGGGTAGACAGAAGAAGCAAGAAGAAGCACAGTCTCACAGCAGCTAAAGCAAAAACCATATTACAGAAAGTTAGTCATGATGAAAAAGCAGAATGTTATGTCCCAGAAGACGGGACAAGGTAAAATCCAAGAAAAACAACTAAATGAAGTGGAGATAGGCAGCCTTCCAGAAAAAGAATTCAAAATAATGATAGTGAAAATTATTCAGAATCTCAGGAAAAGAATGGAGGTAAAGATTGAGAAAATGAAAGAAATGTTTATCAAAGACCTAGAACTAGAGAACAAACAAACAGAGATGAATAATACACTAGAAAGAATGAATAGCAGAATAACTGAGGCAGAAGCATGGATAAATGACCTGGAGGACAGAATGGTGGAAATCAATGCCACAGACCAGAGTAAAGAATGAAGAGAAATGAAAACAGCCTAAGAGTCCTCTGGGACAACACTAAATGTGCTAATATTCACATTATAGTGGTCCCAGAAGGAGAAGAAAGAGAGAAAGGACCTGAGAAAATACTTCAAGAGATAATAGCTGAAACTTCCTGAACATGGGAAAGGAAATAGTCAACCAAGTCCAGGAAGCACAGAGAGTCCCAGGAAGGATAAACCCAAGGAGGAATACACCAAGATACATAGTAATCAAATTGACAAAAGTCAAAGACAGAGATAAAGTATTAAAAGCAACAAGGGAAAAATGTCAAATAACATACAAGGGAACTCCCATCAGGCTATCAGCTGATTTCTCATCAGAAACTCTATAGGCCAGATGGGAATAGCAAGATATATTTAAAGTGATGAAAGAGAATCTACATCCAAGAATACTCTACCCAGCAAGACTCTCCTTCAGATTTGATGAAGAAATCAAAAGCTTTCCAGACAAGCAAAAGTTAAGAGAAGTCAGCACCACCAAACCAACTTTACAACAAATGTTAAAGGAACTTCTCTAGGCAGGAAATACAAAAGAAAAAGACCTACAGAAAATAAACCCAAAACAAGTAAGAAAATGCTAATAAGATCATATGTGCACGCTGGGTCACTTCAGTTGTGTCTCTTTGCAACCCCATAGACTTGTAGCTAATTACCTTAAATGTAAATGGATTAAAGGCACCAACCAAAAGACATAGACTGACTGGGTGGATGAAAACATGTGCACGTATGTACTTCCACTTACCACATCATTCTGCTTGACCCCCCCCACCAGTTGTATATAATTATTTTATATTGTTAAGTTAATCGTGTTCCCATTATGACTTGCAATTGTAATTATATATTATTTTTTGTCTGGCTATTGACTGTGAAAACTGATAAACATCTTTTACTGTTGTGATTATGTAACTATTACTCACTTAATACCATTGTATCATTATTGGTCAACAGAAAAATAATAGAATTCTATATCACCAAAGCTAGGATCTAATAGGAAAATCTGTCATCACTTTTAAAATCCAGATGCATATCAGAATTATCTTGAAAGTTTTTGAAAAATACAAATGTTCAGGTATTGATTTTTCCCTCCAGAGCTCTAGATATATTTCTAATGAGCAGTCACGTTTAAAAACAACTGGACTATATGATGATCTTTTACTGCCAGGAGGGTTGCAGGCAGAGATTGGCTCCCCAGAGGAGACACACAGCACACCTGAAATGGTGTTCCTGCTGTGCACCCAGGAAACTGAGCAGCTGGGATGGGAGAGGTGCTAAATGCACCTCCCACCTGGGGAGTGGGTGCTCACCAAGCACCTGGTCACCTGAGCTGCTTGGACCTGGGAAGGGCACAAAATGCAGGCCCAACCGAGTCTGTGCCTTTGTGGAGTACCCGAGAACCTGAACCTGAGAGCCTTAGACCTGGGAAGTGCACAAAACCCAGGGCCCACTTTAGATAGTTCCCCTGCAGAACAACCTGGAGCCTGAGCAGTATAGACCGGGAAAGCACACACGCCGTGAATGGGGGCAAACCCAGTGTGGCCCAGACGCTGCAAACACTTACCACACACATCAGTGGTATTTGTTTGCAGTGTTCCTCCCTCCCCATAGAACAACTGAACAAGTGAGCCTGAATAAGTGACCACCTCCGCCCCCTTGTGTCAGGGTGGAAATTAGGCACTGAAGAGACTTGCAAACAGAGGAAGCCAAAATAAACAAAGAGGGAACCTCTTTGGAAGTGACAGGTGCAACAGATTAAAACCCTGTAGTTAGCACTGACTACATTGGAAGACCTTGAGAAGAAGTATAACCTGGAATAAAGTACTATCTGAAACTGAACTGACCCCACACTGCCCTCAACAGCTCCAGAGAAATGCCTAGACATATTTTACTATTATCATTTTTAAATTTTTTTTTAATTTTTAAGTTCTTTGATACTACTTTAATTTCCATTTTTAAAACCTACTATTCAGTTCAGTTCAGCCACTCAGTCGTGTCCGACTCTTTGTGATCCCATGAACCTCAGCACGCCAGGCCTCCCTGTCCATCACCAACTCCCGAAGTCCACCCAAACCCATGTCCATTGAGTAGGTGATGCCATCCAAACATCTCATCCTCTGTCGTCCCCTTCTCCTCCTGCCCTCAATCTTTCCCAGTATCAGGATCTTTTCCAATGAGTCAGCTCTTTGCATCAGGTGGCCAAAATATTGGAGTTTCAGCTTTAGGATCAGTCCTTCCAATGAACACCCAGGACCAATCTCCTTAAGGATGGACTGGTTGGATCTCATTGCAACCTTGCAAAAAAAAAAAAAAAGACCTTCTTTTTAAAAGCAAATTTCATATATATATGTTTTATAATTTTTGCAATTTTTTTAATATTGTATTTTTGAGAGTCTAACCTCTACTCTAGATTTTAAATCTTTGCTTTTTGGTATTTATTATCAATTTTGTACCTTTAAGAATCCAATCTTCAGTACCCATTTTTATGTAGGAGTGTGATTACTGGCTTGATTGCTCTTTCCCCTTTTGACTATCCTTTTTCTCCCCCAGGTCACCTCTATCTCCTCCCTCCCCCTTCTCTTCTCTACTTAATTCTGTGAATCTCTTTGGGTGTTCCAGGCTGTGGAGAACACTTAGGGGGGTGATTACTGACTAGATTTGTCTCTCTTCTTTTGACCCCCCCCTCCTCTCCTCCTGGCCACCTCTATCTCCTTCCTCCCTCTTCTCTTCTCTATGTAACCCTGTGAACCTCTCTGAGTGTTCCAGACTGTGGAGAGCAAATAGGGAATTGGTTACTGGCTAGATTGCTTTCTCCCCTTTTGATTCCCCCTCTCTCTTCTCCTCCTGGTCACCTCTATTTCACTCCTCCTTCTTCTCTTCTCCATGTAACTCTGTGAACCTCTGTGGGTGTCCCTCACTGTGGAGAAGCTTTTCACCATTAACCTAGATGTTTTATCATTGGTGCTGTATGGATAAAAAAGTCTTGAGGCTATAGTAAGGATAAGACTGAAAGCCAGAGGCGGGAGGCTTAAATCCAAACCTTGAGAACACCAGAAAACTCCTCTAACTCCAGGGAACATTAATCAACAGGAGCCCATCTAAAAGCCTCCATACCTACACTGAAACCAAGCTCCACCTAAGAGCCAACAAGTTTCTGAGCAAGACATACCAAGCTAATTCTCCAACAATGCAAGAACATAACCGTGAGCATTAAAATACAGGCGGCCAAAGTCACACCAA
Source organism: Budorcas taxicolor (assembly GCF_023091745.1). Classification (NCBI taxonomy): domain Eukaryota; kingdom Metazoa; phylum Chordata; class Mammalia; order Artiodactyla; family Bovidae; genus Budorcas; species Budorcas taxicolor. The sequence goes on along the minus strand of NC_068910.1, from coordinate 195,822,823 downwards.
CCACACAGACACCTCAAAACTCACTACTGGACACGTCATTGCATTCCAGAGAGAAGAGATCCAGCTCCACTCATCAGAACACCGACACAAGCTTCCCTAACCAGGAAACCTTGACAAGACACTTGTTCAACCCCACCCACAGGGAGGAACCTCCACAATAAAGAGGAACCACAAACTTCCAGCATACAGAAAAGCCACCCCAAACACAGCAATCTAAACAAGATGAAAAGGCAGAAAAATATTCAGCAGGTAAAGGAACATGATAAAAGCTCACCAAACCAAACCAAAGAGGAGGACATAGGGAGTCTATCTGAAAAATAATTCAGAATAATGATAGTAAAAATGATCCAAAATCTTGAAAACAAAATGGAGTTACAGATAAATAGTCTGGAGACAAGGATTGAGAAGATGCAGGAAAAGTTTAACAAGGACCTAGAAGAAACTGAAAAGAGTCAATCAATAATGAATAATCCAATAACTGAGATCAAAAGCACTCTGGAGGAAACCAACAGTAGAATAACTAAGGCAGAAGATAGGATAAATGAGGTGGAAGATAGAATGGTGGAAATAAATGAAGCAGAGAGAAAAGAAAAAAGAATTAAAAGAAATGAGGACAACTTCAAAGACTTCTAGGAGAATGTTTAATGCCCAACATTTGAATCATAGGAGTCCCAGAGAAGAAGACAAAAAGAAAGGCCATGAGAAAACACTTGAGGAGATAATAGCTGAAAACTTCCCTAAAATGGGGAAGGAAATAGCCACCCAAGTCCAAGAAACCCAGACAGTCCCAAACAGGATAAACTGAAGGCAAAACACCCCAAGACACATATTAATCAAATTAATGAAGATTTCAAACACAAAGAACAAATATTAAAAGCAGCAAGGGAAAAACAACAAATAACACACAAGGAGATTCCCATAAGGATGATAGCTGATCTTTCAACAGAAACTCTTCAAGCCAGAAGGGAATGGCAGGACATACTTAAAGTGATGAAAGAGAAAAACCTACAATCAAGATTACTGTACCCAGCAAGGATCTCATTCAAATATGAAGGAGAAATAAAAAGCTTTATAGACAAGGAAAAGCTGAGAGAATTCAGCACCACCAAACCAGCTCTCCAACAAATGCTAAAGGATCTTCTCTAGACAGGAAACACAGAAAAGATGTATAAACTCGAACCCAAAACCACAAACTAAAGGGCAATGGGATCATACTTATAAACAATTACCTTAAATGTAAATGGGTTGAATGCCCCAACCAAAAGACAAAGACTGGCTGAATGGATGAAAAAACAAGACCCCTATATATGCTGTCTACAAGAGACCCACCTCAAAATAAGGGACACATACAGACTGAAAGTGAAAGACTGGAAAAAGATATTTCACGCAAATGGAGACCAAAAGAAAGCAGGAGTAGCAACGCTCATATCAGGTAAAATAGACCTTGAAAATAAAGTTTGTGAAAAGAGACAAAGAACACTACATAATGATCAAAGGATCAATCCAAGAAGAAGATATAACAATTATAAATATATATGCACCCAACATAGGAGCACCACAATATGTAAGGCAAATGCTAACAAGTATGAAAGGGGAAATTAACAGTAATACCATAATAGTGGGAGACTTCAATATCCCACTCATACCTATGGATAGATCAACTAAACAGAAAATTAACAAGGAAATACAAACTTTAAATGATACAATGGACCAGTTAGACCTAATTAATATCTATAGGCCAATTCACCCAAAAACAATAACTTTCACATTTTTTCAAGTGCACATGGAAACTTCTCCAGGATAGATTACATCCTGGGCCATAAATCTAGCCTTGGTAAATTCAAAAAAATTGAAATCATCTCAAGCATCTTTTGTGATCGCAATGTGGTAAGATTAGATGTCAACTGCAGGAAAAAAAAACTATTAATAATACAAACATATTGAGGTTAAACAACACACTTCTGGATAACCAACAAATCACAGAAGAAATAAAAATGTGCATAGAAACAAAAGAAAATGAAAACACAACAGCCCAAACCTTATGGGATTCAGTAAAAGCAGTGCTAAGGGGGAGGTTGATAGCAATACAAGCCTACCTCATGAAACAGGAGAAAAATCAAATAAATTACCTAACTCTAAACCTAAAGAAACTAGAAAAAGAAGAAATGAAGAACCCGAGGTTTAGTAGAAGGAAAAAATAATAAAAATTAGGGCCAAAATAAATGAAAAAGAAAGAAAGGGGACCATAGCAAGACTCAACAAAGCTAAAAGCTGGTTCTTTGAGAAGATAAATAAAATAGACAAACCATTAGCTAGACTCATTAAGAAAAAAAAAAGGGAGAAGAATCAAATCAACAAAATTAGAAATGAAAATGGAGAAATCACCTCAGACAACACAGAAATAGAAAGGATCATAAGAAACTACTATTAGCAACTATATGCCAATAAAATGGACAACTTGGAAGAAATGAACAAACTCTTAGAAAAGAATAACGCTCAAAAACAGAACCAGGAAGAAATAGAAAATCTTAACAGACCCATCACAAGCACAGAAATTGAAACTGTAATCAGAAATCTCCCAACAAACAAAAGCCCAGGACCAGATGGCTTCACAGCTGAGTTCTACCAAAAATTTACATAAGAGCTAACACCTATCCTACTCAAACTCTTCCAGAAAATTACAGAGGAAGGTAAACTCCTAAACTCATTCTATGAGGACACCATCACCCTAATACCAAAACCAGACAAAGATGCCACGAAAAAGAAAACTACAGGACAATATCATTGATGAACATAGATGCAAAAATCCTTAACAAAATTCTAGCAAGCAGAATACAACAACATATTAAAAGATCATACATCATGACCAAGTGGGCTTTATCCCAGGGATGCAAGGATTCTTTAATATTCACAAATCAATGTGATACACTACATTAACAAATTGAAAGATAAAACCGTATGATTATCTCAGTAGATGCAGAGAAAGACTTTGACAAAATTCAGCATCCATTTATGATAAAAATCCTCCAGAAAGCAGGCATAGAAGGAATATACCTCAACATAATAAAAGCCATATATGATAAACCCACAGCAAACATTATCTTCAATGGTGAAAAATTGAAAGCATTTCCCCTAAAGTCAGGAACAAGACAAGGATGCCCACTCTCACCACTACTATTCAACATAGTTTTGGAAGTTTTAGCCACAGCAATCAGAGAATAAAAAGAAATAAAAGGAATCCAGATAGGAAAAGAAGAAGTAAAACTCTCACTGTTTGCAAATGACATGATCCTCGACATAGAAAACCATAAAGACTCCACCAGAAAATTAATAGAGCTAATCAATGAATATAATAAAGTTGCAGGATATAAAATTAACACTCAGAAATCCTTTGCATTCCTATACACTAACAATGAGAAAACAGAAATAGAAATTAAGGAAACAATTCCATTCACCATTGCAATGAAAAGAATAAAATACTTAGGAATAAAGCTACCTAAAGAAACAAAGGACCCATATATAGAAAACTATAAAACACTGATGAAAGAAGTCAAAGATGACACAAAAACATGGAGAAATATACCATGGTCGTGGATTGGAAGAATCAATATAGTGAAAATGAGTATACTACCCAAAGCAATGTATAGATTCAATGGAATCCCTATCAAGGTACCAGCGGTATTTTTCAGAGAACTAGAACAAATAATTTCACAGTTTGTATGGAAATGCAAAAAACCTTGAATAGCCAAAGCAACCTTGAGAAAGATGAATGGAACTGGAGGAATCAACCTGCCTGACTTCAGGGTATACTATAAAGCTACAATCATCAAGGCAGTATGGTATGGGCACAAAGACAGAAATATAGATCAGTGGAACAATATAGAAGCCCAGAGATAAATCCAGGCACCTATGGACACCTTATCTTTGACAAAGGAGGCAAGAATATACAATGGAGAAAAGACAATCTCTTTAACAAGTGGTGCTGGGAAAACTGGTCAACCACTTGTAAAGAATGAAATCAGAACACTTTCTAACACCATACACAATAATAAACTCAAAATGGAAAGATCTAAATTTAAGACCAGAAACTATAAAACTCCTAGAGGAAAACATAGGCAAAATACACTCTGATATATATCACAGCAGGATCTTCTATGACCCACCTCCCAGAGTAATGTAAATAAAAGCAAAATTATACAAATGGGATCTAAGTAAACTTAAAAGCTTTTGCACAATGAAGGAAACTATAATCGAGGAAAGACAGCCTTCATAATGGTAGAAAATAATAGCAAATGAAGCAACAGACAAAGAATTAGTCTCAAAATATACAAGCAGCTCCTGCAGCTATATTCCTGAAAAATAAGTGACCCAATAAAAAAAAAATGGGCCAAAGAACTAAACAGACATTTCTCCAAAGAAGACATACAGATGGCTAACAAACACATGAAATGATGCTCAACATCACTCATTATCAGAGAAATACAAATAAAAACCACAATGAGGTACAGTTTCAGGCTGGTCAGAATGGCTGCTATCAAATTGTCTACCAAAAAAAAAAAATGTTGGAGAGGGTGTGGAGAAAAAAGAACCCTCTTACAATGCAGGTGGGAATGCAAACTAGTACAGCCACTATGGAGAACAGTGTGGAGATTCCTTTAAAAACTGGAAATAAAACTGCCATATGACCCAGCAATCCCACTGCTGGACATACACACTGAGGAAACCAGAACTGAAAGAGACACATGTACCCCAGTGTTCATTGCAGCACTGTTTACAATAGTCAGGACATAGAAGCAACCTAGATCTCTATCGGTAGACAAATGGATAAGGAAATTGTGGTACATATACAAATGGAATATATTACCAGCTATTAAAAAGAATGCATTTGCATCAGTTTTAATGAAGTGGATGAAACTGAAACCTATTATACAGAGTGTAAGTTGAAATGAAAACACCAATACAGTATACTAACACATATATATGGAATTTAGAAAGATGGTAACTATGACCCTATATGCAAGACAGCAAAAGAGACACAGGTGTAAAGAACAGACTTTTGGGCTCTGTGGGAGAAGGCAAGGGTGAGATGATCTGAGAGAATAGCATTTAAACATGTATATTTATCATATGTGAAATAGATCACTTGTCCAGGTTCGATGTATGAGTCAGGGTGTTCAGGGCTGGTACATTGGGATGACCCTGAGGGATGGGATAGGGAGGGAGGTGGGAGGAGGGTTCAGGATGGGGAACACATGTACACCCTGGCTGGTTCATGTGAATGTATGGCAAACCCCACCACAATATTGTAAAGTAATTAGCCTCCAATTAAAATAAAATAAATAAGTAAAATAAATAAAAAATATTTATGTAAATATAAAATATGTAAAAATAAATAAAAATATTTATGTCTTACATTAAAGACATAAATGTAAGAGCTAAAACCATAAAATTCTTAAGAAAAATCATAGGTGTAAATATTTATGACCTTTGATTAGGCAATGCTTTCTTAGACATGATACCCACTGAACTTGGTCAAGATTAAAAACTTGTGCTTCAAAGGACACTACAGGTAAATTAAAAAATAACCCTCAAAATGCAAGAAAATATTTGCAAATCATACAGTTGCATATTTAGTATCCAGAATGCATGAAGAATTATTATACATTAACAGCAAAAACATGAATAACAGAGCAAAGTAAATGAATAGACTGTTTTCCAAACAAGAGATACAAATGGCTGAAAAGGACAAGAAAAATGACTAACATCATTAATTATCAGGTTCTACTTCACACTATAATTTAAAAAGACAGTAACAAGTATTAGAAAAATTGGAACTTTCATACACTGCTGGTGGGAATGTAAATTGAGGAAGCTGCTTTGGAAAACAGTCTTTCAATTCCTCAAATGGTTAAACACAGTTACCATATGATCTGGCAATTCTACTCCTAAGCAAAACTCTATTAGCCTTTGCCCTTCTTCATTCCGTATTCCAAGGCCAAATTTGCCTGTTACTCCAGGTGTTTCTTGACTTCCTACTTTTGCATTCCAGTCCCCTATAATGAAAAGGACATCTTTTTTTGGTGTTAGTTCTAAAAGGTCTTGTAGGTCTTCATAGAACCGTTGAACTTCAGCTCCTTCAGCGTTACTGGTTGGGGCATAGACTTGGATTACTGTGATATTGAATGGTTTGCAGCTGACATCACCCTTATGGCAGAAAGTGAAGAGGAACTAAAAAGCCTCTTGATGAAAGTGAAAGAGGAGAGTGAAAAAGTTGGCTTAAAGCTCAACATTCAGAGAACAAAGATCATGGCATCTGGTCCCATCACTTCATGGGAACTAGATGGGGAAACAGTGGAAACAGTGTCAGGCTTTATTTTTGGGGGCTCCAAAATCAGTGCAGATGGTGATTGTAGCCATGAAATTAGAAGATGTTACTCCTTAGAAGGAAAGTTATGACCAACCTAGATAGCATTTTGAAAAGCAGAGACATTACTTTGCCAACAAATGTCCATCTAGTCAAGGCTATAGTTTTTGTAGTGGTCATGTATGGATGTGAGAGTTGGACTGTGAAGAAGGCTGAGCACCGAAGAATTGATACTTTTGAACTGTGGTGTTGGAGAAGACTCTTGAGAGTCCCTTGGACTGCAAGGAGATCCAACCAGTCCATTCTGCAGGAGATCAGCCCTGGGATTTCTTTGGAGGGAATGATGCTGAAGCTGAAACTCCAGTACTTTGGCCACCTCATGTGAAGAGTTGACTCATTGGAAAAGACTTTAATGCTGGGAGGGATTGGGGGCAGGAGGAGAAGGGGACGACCGAGGATGAGATGGCTGGATGGCATTACGGACTCGATGGATGGGAGTCTGAGTGAACTCCAGGAGTTGGTAATGGACAGGGAGGCCTGGCGTGCTGCGATTCATGGGGTCACAAAGAGTCGGACACGACTGAGCGACGGAACTGAACTGACTCCTAAGCAAATGCCCCAAAGAAATGAAAACATTTGCATTAAAATTTGTGCACTAAATGTATTATTCAGCAATGAAAATGAAAGAAGTACTAACATTGTGCCAAGTGAAAGAAGCCACTCAAAACGATTGCATAGTGTATGATTTCATTTATATGAAATGTCCAGAATAGGCAAATCTATAGATACAGAAAGTAGATTAGTAGTTTCCGAGGGCTATGTGGATGGAATAATGCAAGGAAATGGCTGAAGTGAGTGAGGTTTCATTTCATACTAAAATTGATTGTGGCAATGAATGTACAACTCTATGAATGTACTAAAAGCCATTGAACTGTACACTTTAAATGGAAAAATTATATGATGTATGACCTGGAGGAGGAAATGGCAACCCATTCCAGTATTCTTGCTGGGACAATCTTATGGTCAGAGGAGCATGGAAGAGGAGCTACAGTCAACGGAATTGCAAAGTGTCAGGCATGACTGAGTGACTGAGGACGTGATATATGAATTAACTAGTTTATATTAGGTAGGTTGGACAATTTATACTTTTTGAGGAATTGTTCCATTTCATCTAAGTTGTCAGATTTATAGATCTAGAGTTGTTCATATTGTTACCCAGTTACCCCTTTATGTCTGCAGAGTCAGTAGTGATAGTCCCCATTTCATTGGTGATTTTAGCATTTTGTGTCATCTCCCCCTCTCTTTGGCAGTTTGTGTCATCTTTCTTTTTCCTCCTCTTTCTTGCTAAGTTTTATGAATTTTAATGATCTTTATGAAGAGTTGGGTTTTTATTTCAATTTTGTATTGCTTTTCTGTTTTCACTTTCATTGATTTTTGCTTTTATATTTATTATTTCTTTCCTTTTGTGAATTTTGGATGTATCTGCTCTTTTTTTTTTCATTTCTTTAGGTTGGAGGTTAGATTATTGATTTGAGACTTGATCTTTTTCTAATGTATGAATATAGTGCTATGCATTTTCCTCTCCAAAGGGACAGACAGAGGATGAGATGGTTGGATGGCATCACTGACTTGATGGACATGGGTTTGGGTGAACTCTGGGAGTTGGTGATGGACAGGGAGGCCTGGCATGCTCTGGTTCATGGGGTTGCAAAGAGTCAGACATGACTGAGCTACTGAACTGAACTGAACACTTCTCTAGCTGTATCCCACAACAATTGATGTATTTCATCTTCATTCAGTTAAGTAAATTTTTGTATTTCTTTTGAGATGCCACTTTGATCACTGGATTATTTAGTAGTGTGTTGTTTTGTTCTCAAGTATTTGGAGATTTTGCTATTATCTTTCTGTTTTTGATTCTAACTTTGATTAGAATCCTTGTGGCAGAGAACACCCATTATACAGTTCCAATTAAAGAAAAATCTGTTGAGATTTATATTATGGCCCAGAATATGGTATATCTTGGTTTATGTTCTGTGAAAAAGAAAGTGAAAGTATTAATCACTCAGTCTGTCCGACTCTTTGCAACCCCATGGATTGTAATCCACCAGGCTCCTCTGTCCATGGGATTCTCCAAGAAAGAATACTGGAGTGGGTTACCACTCCCTTTTCCAAGGGATCTTCCCAATCCAGGGACTGAACCTGGGTCTCCTGCATTGCAGGCAGATTCTTTACAAAGAATGTGTATCACACTTCTGTTGGATAGAGTGGTCTGTAAATGCCAATTAGGTCCTGTTGGTTGATGACATTATAGAGCTTTGTACCCTTGCTCATCTACTATGGAGATGCTCTATCAGTTTCTTTGAGAGGATTTTTGAAGTAACCAAATAACTGTGGATTTATCTATGTCTCCTTTCATTTCTGTCAAGTTTTGCTTTGCATGCATTCGTTCTGTTGTTTGGTGCATACGGATGTAGGATTGCTAGGTCTTCTTGGAGGATGACTTTTATCATTATATTATGTCTCTCAATTTCTGGTAATTTTATTTGCTCTGCTGTCTATTTTATCTGATATTAATTTATCCACTCTTGTTTTCCTTTGTTTTACATTTTTGTAATATATGTCTTTATATCAAGAGAATTTATATACATATATATATATATATATATATATATATATATATAATGAGGTATGCATACCTGTATATATATATATCTTTATCTTATTACAGTGTACTGGTGCAGCCATGTCACCAGTTCCAGTGACCTCATTTTATATCCCATTAGCCTTCCCTGTTTATGAAATAGTTGTCTTAATTATTTCCTTCATATACATTTAGAACTACATCTATCAGTGTTACAATTTTTGCTTCAGTCCTCAAACATGATCTAGAAAACTCAAGAGCAGGAGACAAACCTATTGTATTCATCCATAGTTTTGCTTGTCATGTTCTTTCTTCTCTTCTGATGTTCCAAGGTTCTTTCTTTCCTCATTTCTTTTCTGTATAGAGAATTTTGTTTAACCATTCCTTCAGGATAGGTTTGGTGGTAAGAAATTTTCTCAGTTTTCCTTCTTTGAGAATGTCTGTATTTTTCCTTCATTCCTGAAGAGTATTTTCATTGGGTATAGGATTCTGGGTTTGATGATATTTTCTTTCAAGACTTTGAAACTATCATGCTATTTCCTTCTGGTCTCTGTGATTTCTGATGAGAAAAAGTCATTCCAACTGCTACTTCCCTTTATGTAATATGCCTTTCTGGCTGCTTTTAAGATTTTTCTTTATCTTTAATTTCTGAAGTTTAATTATGATATATCTTAGTATGGATTTTTGGGGTAATTATTCTGTTTGAGGTTCAGTCACCTTTTTGAATCTGTAAGGTTATGTCCCTTGACAAATTTGGGAAGTTTCAGTTATTATTACTTCAAGTATTTTTTTTCAACCTGGCCCTCTTTCTCCTTTCCTTCTGGGGCTCTGATGACACAAATGTTAAAACTTTTGTTGTAGTACCACAGGTCCCTGAGTTTATGTTTTAACAGAGATTCTGAAGAGCCATACATCCATAAATCCCAAATCAGATCACTATGCAAAATGATCAATGTAAGTCTGGGTTATCTTTAGAAATTATTAAAAAGGATCATTTTATTAAGAAATTAAAGAAGAAAAACCATATGATTATTCATTGCTGTATATAAAACATTGATAAAACAAACATTTGATAAAAATTCAGCACGTTTTTATTAAAGAAAAGTACATATAAAGCAAATTTCTATAATATTCATAGAAAGGTAGCAATATTAATAGGTGGAAATTTTTTAATTTCATAAGATATACCCAACAGAAATATTGCAAATATTATACTTAATGGTGAAGGTTTAGAAGTAGTTTCTTTAAGGTAAGAACAAGAATAGATAGGATTATTAATGCTACCTTTTATCATTATTCTGGAGGTACTGCAATCCCCTGGTGGCTCAGACAGTAAAGAGTCTGCCCGCAATGCGGGAGACCCGGGTTCGATCCCTGGGTTGGGAAGATTCCCTGGAGAAGGAAATGGCAATCCACTCCAGTACTCTTGCCTAGAAAATTCCATGGATGGAGGAGCCTGGTGGGCTACAGTCCATGGGGTTACAAAGAGTCGGACATGACTGAGTGACTTCATGACAACAATTGCATATTACAACAAGATATGAAGAATGATACAATTATTGGAAAGGAAGAGATTAAACAATTATTATTTGCAAATATAACGATTGTCTCCTTAAAAAATCCAAGAAAAACAATGTAAAAATGATTAGAACTATTAAAATAGTAAGACACGTGGGTATAAAATCAACACCCAAAAACCAGTAACTTCATTCTAGACTAACAATGACCCCATAGAAAACGCAGTGCAGAAAAGTGCCATTCACAACAGCAACAAAATACTTAGCGATAGACCTAATGGGAAATGTATGAGATTCATATAAAGGAGGATAAAACTTTATGGAAAAATTAAAGAAATGCTAAATAGAGACATATGATCATTTGAAAGGAAAGACTTGAAATTGTAAGGATGGCAATTCTCCAGAAATTTAATTTGTAAATGCAAATAAATGTCAATCAAAAGCTTAAAATGATATTTTATGAAACTTGAAAGGATGATTCTAAAGTTTACCTAGCAAGGAAAATGTGCATGAAAGCACTAAGGAAAGAATTTTAAAGAGAACAATGAGGAGCTTTTGCCTACCAGATATTAACATATTTTATAATGTCATAGCAATTTTAACACTTTGGTGTCTGTACTAAAATAGACAAGTTTATAAAAGAATACTGCAACAAACCAAGAGACATTGTAATTGAGTCTTTTTTACTCCTTCTAAGAGGCTTGAATTGAACTTGACCCCCACCCACACCTTGTCAGCAGCAGAAAAGACAGAGAGTAATTCAGATAGGATGCAATTGCTCCAATTCTTGCACCCAGGTGGTAGGGAGAATGAGGTTTATTATATTCTTTGAAGAAATGCTGGTAGAGCAAACATGAGGCAACAGGTGAATCTGAAAATCCTGACCAAGTCAGAGGGAAAATAATAGGTATATGCAGTATACCACTCTAAACACCACCAAGTTCATCTACTTGCTTTGTTTTTTAATTTATTTTTAAATTTTTTACTTTAGTTTTTAACTATGCTGTGCAGCATGTAGGATTTTAGTTCCCTGACTAGATATCAAACTTGTGCTCTCTGCATTGGAAGAGTGAAGTCTTAACCACTGGACTTCCAGAGAAGCCCCAAAGTCCATCTACTTGTAAATTATTTTTTGTTTACTCTTCAACACCATGAGTTCATTACTTTCCCCAAGATAAAAGTAACTAAACTACATGGAAATGTGTTGTTTGTTGGAGTTCATTGAATTTTTCAGTGGCTTTCTTATTAACTATAATATAGTTATGAATGAATAAGGGTGCCTGCAATCAGAGTGGATATACCTAAGAGTGAACATTTTCCCTAGACAATGTCTACTTTTGATTCAGTCTTCTGTGTTTGAAAGTTTGTGACATTATGTGGCCTTCTCCCTCTTTATTTCTATCAGTCAACTATATCTTGATACTAGGACAACTACACAGGGTGATTGAAAGCTACCATATCTAAAAAATGTGTTTTCCCTTGTTGAAAGGCTTTTTGTCCAAATGCAATCATATGCATTTCACTACATACTACCATAATTTTTATTCTAATACAGTAATATTCCTTCAGTTTATCAGATCCCCTTAATAAGGGAAGTAGCATATGATTAATACATCATTTAAAAAGAGTGGAGAAAGACTGTTTAATAATGATGTTGGGATAATGGATTATTATTTTTAAGTTAGATTACTCTCTCACACAATGTGTTATTTCTCACACAATAGTTAAGATTAATTCTAGATTGCATATCAAAAACAAAAAATTTAAAGTTTCAAAAATGTAGGGGAACATTTTTATAGTCTGAATGGTGCAGCACAGAATTCTACCACAGAAAATGGAGACCACACTAGTTATTTCAAGCAGAAAAGAATTAAATGTAGAAAATTAGTTGCTTCTAAAATCTATAAAAATGACTGGATAGGTAGTTATTTTGAGCCATTTTTTAGTTTGATGTTCTGTTTCTTGCAACCAAAGATATTCTAAGTGATAGCCTAACTCATATTTGACAGATGTGACTCCATTGAAATGTACTCTTTAATATGACTTAGTAATCATAAAACTCATAATAGTTGCCATTAATTGAACACTTTCAAGGTGCTAGATGATGCAGTATGCACTTTACACAAATTGTCTCATTTAATGCTCACGATAATTCAAGATGTGGGTACCACTGTAGCAGATCCCTACTTTAAGAGCACAAACTAAGTCTTAAAAAGCATTAGTGATTTTACAAAGTTATGTAGCTAGTAAGTCGTAGAAGTACTATTTGAACCTAGGCTGTCTGATTCCAGAGCAAATAACCACTATTCTGTGATCTTACTGCTATGAAGATGTCATAAACAATGATAAAAACAAGTGATAGACCAGGGACAAATATTTGCAATCTATATAACAATTATAAAATTAATATCAATAATATGTAAGTAACAACTACGAGTCAGCAGGAAAAAAGAAAATTACCTGATAGGAAAATAGCAATAAACACAAATGCCTGATAAAGACATTTAAAAAAAAACTTTAAAATTGTAACTCAATAAATTCAAATCAAGGAAGTAAATTCAATTTAAAGTAATATATACATGGAAGCTTTATACTCTTCAGATTATCAAATTTAAAATATTTTTAATATCCAATGCACATATGCAAATAGACAAATAACCACTGTTGATACATTGCTGATTAGAATAAGATCTATAAAAGCTTTTCAGAAAGATAAAATTGAAATATAGATCAAAAGGTAAGAATTTAAATGTTTATACTTTGTCTCAGCTATTCTACTCTGGGAAATCTCTCCTAAGGAAATAAGCCCATTCTAGTCATATGGGTTTAGCATTCTTTTTTTCTTTTTCTTTTTATTTTTTACTTTACAATACTGTATTGGTTTTGCCATACATTGACATGAATCCACCACAGGTGTACATGAGTTCCCAACCCTGAACCCCCCTCCCACCTCCCTCCCCATATCATATCTCTGGGTCATCCCAGTGCACCAGCCCCAAGCATCCTGTATCCTGTATCAAACCTAGACTAGCAATTCATTTCTTACATGGGAGGATACATGTTTCAATGCCATCCTCCCAAATCATCCCACCTCTCCCTCTCCCACAGAGTCCAAAAGTCTGTTCTTCACATCTGTGTCTCTTTTGCTGTCTCACATACTGGGTTATCATTACCATCTTTCTAACTTCCATATTCTTTCTGGCTTACTTCACTCTGTATAATCAGCTCCAGTTTCATCCACCTCATTAGAACTGATTCAAATGTATTTTTTTTAATGGCTGAGTAATACTCCATTGTGTATATGTACCACAGCTTTCTTATCCATTCGTCTGCTGATGGACATCTAGGTTGCTTCCATGTCCTGGCTATTATAAACAGTGCTGCGTTGAACATTGGGGTACACGTTGTCTCTTTCAATTCTGATTTCCTTGGTGTATATGCCCAGCAGTGGGATTGCTGGGTCATAAGGCAGTTCTATTTACAGTTTTTTAAGGAATCTCCACACTGTTCTCCATAGTGGCTGTACTAGTTTGCATTCCCACCAACAGTGTAAGAGGGTTCCTTTTTCTCCACACCCTCTCCAGAATTTATTGCTTATAGACTTTTGGATTGCAGCCATTCTGACTGATGTGAAATGGTATCTCATTGTGGTCTTGATTTGCATTTCTCTGATAAAGAGTGATGTTGAGCATCTTTTCATGTGTTTGTAACCCTAAAGACTCCACCAGAAAATTATTAGAGCTAATCAATGAATATAATAAAGTTGCGGTATATAAAATCAACACACAGAAATCCCTTGCATTCCTATACACTAATAATGAGAAAGTAGAAAAAGAAATTAAGGAAACAATTCCATTCACCATTGCAATGAAAAGAATAAAATACTTGGGAATATATCTACCCAAAGAAACTGGTGCTGCTGCTGCTAAGTCGCTTCAGTCGTGTCCGACTCTGTGCGACCCCAGAGATAGCAGCCAACCAGGCTCCGCCATCCCTGGGATTTTCCAGGCAAGAACACTGGAGTGGGTTGCCATTTCCTTCTCCAATGCAGGAAAGTGAAAAGTGAAAGTGAAGTCGCTCAGTCGTGTCCGACTCTTAGCGACCCCATGGACTGCAGCCCACCAGGCTCCTCCGTCCATGGGATTCTCCAGTCAAGAGTACTGGAGTGGGGTGCCATCGCCTTCTCCACCTAAAGAAACTAAAGACCTATATATAGAAAACTATAAAACACTGGGTTTAGCATTTTTAAAAATAGCATATTTGAAACAATATAAATGACCTATAATTGGGGAATGATCAAAGAAATAATAGCCCATCCATAGTCTATTAGTCAGAGTTCTCCAGAGAAAAAACCAATTTACATGTCTTTACATATAAATGTATATATAAATTTATTATAAGGAACTGAATCATGGCTAAGAGTTCTCAGAAGTATAGTCAGCAAGTTGGACAACAAGGAAAAGCTGAGGGTATAGTTCCAGTCTAGAAGCTGGCAGGATTGAGACTAATAAAAGGCAGATTAAACAACAACAACAACAACAACAATATTCCAGCTTGAAAGCAGCCAGCCAGAAGGAATTCTATTTTACTGTACCATTTTGTTCTACTCAGGCCTTCAGCTGACCAGATGGGGCCCATCCACATTGAGGAGGTCAATCTGCTTTACTCAGTCTACTGATTCGTTCAAAACAATATTTGACCAAATATCTGAGCACCCCATGGCCTTGTCAAGTTGACACAGAAAAATAATCATCATGCAAAATATGATTATTTGATTATTAAGAGGAATAAAGTAGATCTGTATATTTTGACATGGAAATATCTTCAAGATTCCTTGTTAAATGAAAAAAAGTCACTGAATAATAATACAATGTTATTCTTATATGCATATGTTTGTTTTATATGTTGATATATGTACATATTTAAATACAAGCAAAAAGTCTTGAAATTTATTACTTTGAACTCTTTAAGTTTCATGCATGGGCTTTCCTGGTGGCTCAGTGGTAAAGAATCTACCTACCAATGCAGGAAATGTGGGTTCAATGCCTGGGCTGAGAAGATTCCCCTGGAGTAGAAAATGGCAACCCACTGGGAAACTTTCCAGGGAAACTCCATGAAGAGAGGAGCCTGGTGGGCTACCACCCATTAGGTCTTGAAAGAGTTGGACATGACTTAGCTAATAAACAAACACACAGCTACAACAGACCCTCATTTCTTTCTAACCAGGTGAATCTAAATTCTGGTAAGGGGGATCTAGAGCTTAAACAATGTCAATGAGGCATCTACTAATTCAGCCCTTGGTTATTCTTTCTTCTTTGTGATTTCTCAAAGCTGAAGAAGATGACCACTGACAATGTCAGGTTTATACATGAGAATATCCTTCTTGGTACTCTAAAGCCACATTCCACACAGACCTAAATGCATTTTTCTATCTTACCCACTACTTTATTTCCAATTAAGGATAAACCTGAAGTATCTCTCTGATAAATAACAAAAAAGTCAAGTGAACATAATGATAATCACCAATTGGGCAACACATCAGTATATGAGATTCTAGGCAATAATGCCCAGAAGATAGATACAGAAACTAGTAATAGCTAAAGGGCTTCCTCAGTGAGACAGCTGATATGAAAGAAGGACCTCTGCATAGCTTCCTGCTATAAGACATTCATAAACTGTGGGCTTCAAGTGAGTTTGGGCCTAGAGGCCATAGTAAACCTTTGCTGCTAAATTAAAAGTGGTGGAGACCACACAGCAAGATACAATACCTTGTGCTGCTCCAGACATCACCAAAATTGTTTTTATGACTTCTGTGTTGTCCTAAATTCCCTGTTAAGAATTTAGATCCTTGGTGTTTGCTAGTCATTTTTCATTTTAATCATTCTCTAGCAACTACCCCATTCAAAAGATTAGGCATGAAACGGTTCTCCTAAGAGAGTTGAGATTACAGAGAAATTCATCCTTACACCAGAATATAACTTTAAATCCCACTGAGCAGAACCCAGCTGAACTTTTTAAGTGGAGATATAAAACTTGTTCAAGGGAGGAGAACAAGATGGCAGAAGAGTAGGTGGACATGCAGTACATCTCTCCCCATGGATACATCAGGAATACACCTTCAGACACAGAGGTGCGTGCAGAGCACCAACTGAGAGCGGACAGGAGTACCTGACCACCAGAAAAGTATGTCTAGAACCACACAAAACTCAGTAGGACAAAGGACCTAGGGGGACAAACAGGAGTGTTAGTAGGACTGGACCTTCCCTCGGCCAGTGGGGGAACTGAAGCAGGGTCTGATCCCCACATTGGGGCCATTGTTTCAGTCAGAGGAGAAACATTTAAGGCCGAGAGTGAAACAGCTGATCTGTGGCAGCCTAAATGGAATGAGAGTCAGACAGTCCTTGCCGCAGACATACATACCCCAGACAGGGACGCAGGCCCCTGGAAGGCACAGCAACTGGGAGTTGGAGTTTAGGGATTGTGGAGAAATCCCAGGGTGCGGGCTGCTGTTGACTGTGGAGAGACAGATTGAAAGGACGTGAGGGAGGAGATTGTGGTGGGAAATGCCTGTGGAGGAAAGCCAGGCAGCCATGAAAGCAAGGTGATACTGCTGAGTCATGCATAGGGGGTGGAGCCATCACCATAGCCTCTCTCTCCCCACACGCCATCATGAGGAGCTGAATAATAGAGAAGCTAGCCCATCAAACACCTGAGGCACTGAACTACAGAATAGGATCCCAGCCAAGGGGACCCCTCTATGTGCCTGATGCACTGAACGACAGAGAAGGACCCCAGGCAAGGGAGCCCTCAGAGTGCCTGAATGGATGGAGCTACAGAGAAAGACCAGCCAAAGAGGCCTTCTGATTGCCAGCTACAAGAGGCTCAAAATAGACTGATAGTGCCATAAATCCTGGGGCAGAGGCAGTCTGTGTCCCTGCACACTTGCTGCCACCACAGTCCATGCAAGCCAAGCACCTGTGCCACCTTCATGCTCAACTCTCACTGAAGCATAGCTGACACAGGCAAAAAAAGTCTTGTGTCTATGCATGCAGGGTTGCTTCGATCATGTCCAACTCTTTGCAACCCTGTAGACTGTGGCCTGCCAGGCTTCTCAGTCAGGGGGGTTTTCCAGGCAAGAATATTGGAGCGTATTGGCCAATATTGGTTTGCCATACCCTTCTAGAGCACTATATTTCCTGCTGCCCTAGATGCCAACTCCCCTGAGTACCTGGTGCTGCCAGAACCCCTGCAAGATTATAGTTGAAAATTTCCCCAATATGGAAAAGGAAATAATCAAGCCCAAGAGGAGCAAAGACTCCCAAACAGGATAAACCCAAGGAGAAACATGCCAAGACACATACTATTCAAACTAACAAAGACTAAATGCAAAGAAAGAATATTAAAACTGCGAGTGAAAAGCAACAAGTAACATAGAAGGGAAACCACATATGCTTAGCAGCTGGTCTTTCAGCAGAAACTCTGCAGGCCAGAAGGGAATGACAGGATATACTTACAGTGCTGAAGGGAAATATCTACAACCAAGATTGTTCTACCTGGCAAAGATCTCATTCAAAATTGATGGAGAAATCAAAAACTTTTCAGACAAGCAAAAGTTAAGAGAATTTAGTACCACCAAACCAGCTTTTCAAAAAATGTTAAACAGACTTATATAGTCAAGAAATGCAAGACAAGAAAAATGATCTACAAAATCAACCCCAAATAATTAAGAAAATGGCAATAGGAACATATATATCAATAATTACTTTAAATGTAAATGGACTAAATGCTCCAACCAACAGACACAGACAGGCTGAATGGATACAAACAAGGCCCATATATATGCTGTCTACAAGATACCCACTTCAGACCTCAAGACACATATAGACTGAAAGTGAGAGGATGGAAAAATATATTCCATGCAAATGGGAAGCAAAAGAAAGCTGGAGTAGCAATCCTCATATCGACAAAATAGACCTTAAAATAAAGAAGATTATAAGAGATAAGGAAGGACACTACACAATGCTCAAGGGATGAATCCAAGAGGAAGACATAACAATTATAAATATCTATGCACCCAACACAGGAGCACCTCAATACATAAGACAAACACTAACAGACATAAAAGGAGACATGGACAGTAACACAATAATAGTAGGAGACTTTAACACCACCCCCCGACACCAATGGACAGATCATCAAAACAGAAAATAAATAAGGAAACATAAGTCTTAAATGATACACAATACGAGATGGATCTCAAAGATATCTTCAGGACATTCCATCCACATGCAAAAGAATACACCTTCTTCTCAAGGGCACATGGAACATTTTCCAGGATAGACCACATCTTGGGTCACAAATCAAACCTCAGTAAATTTAAGAAAACTGATATCATATCCAGCATCTTCTCTAACCACAATGCTATGAGACTAGATATCAATGACAAGAACACAATTGTAAGAAACACAAACACATGGAGACTAAACAATATTTTCCCAAATAATCAACAGGTTTCTGAAGAAATAAAAAGGGAAATAAAACTTCTAAAAACAAATGGAAATGAAAACATGACAAATCATAACCCATGGGATGCACAAAAAGCAGTTCTAAGGGGGAAGTTTATAGCAATACAGTCCTACCTCAAGAAACAAGAAAAACATCGAATAGACAACCTAACTTTACACCCAAAACAACCGAATAAAGAAGAACAAAAACACCTCGAAATTAGCAGGAGGAAAGAAATCATAAAGATCCAAGCAGAAATAAATGAAAAAGAAATGAAAGAAACAATAGTAAAAATTAATAAAATGAAAAGCTGGTAAGAAGATAAAAAAGCTGTTTGAGAAGATAAACAAAATTGACAAATCTTTAGCCAGACTCATCAAGAAAAAAAGAGAGAAGATTCAAATCTCAAAATTAGACATAAAGAAGGAGTAGTAACAACAGATAATGCAGAAATACAAAGGATTATAAGATATTTATGAACAATTATATGGCAATAAAATGGATAACCTGGAAGAAATGGACCGATTCTTAGAAAAGTTCAATCTTCCAAGACTGAACCAGGAAGAAATAGAAATTATGAACAACCCAATTACAAGCACTGAAATTGAAGCTGTGGTCAAATATTTCCCCCAAAACAAAAGCCCAGGACCAGATAGCTTCACAAGAGAATTCTATCAAACATTTAGAGACCAGTTAACACCTATTCTTCTAAAACTCTTTCAAAAATTGCAGAGGAAGGAACAATTCCAAACTCATTCTACAAGGCCACTATGACCATGATACAAAAACCAGACAAAGACAATACAAAAAAAGAAAACTATAGGTCAATATCACTGATGAACATAGATGCAAAAATCCTCAGCAAAATTTTAGCAAACAGAATTCAGCAACACATCAAAAAGCTCATACACCATGACCAACTTGGTTTTTATTCCAGGGATGCAAGGATTCTTCTATAAACGCAAATCAATCAATGTGATACACCATAGTAACAAATTGAAAGATAAAAACCATATGATAATCTCAATAGATGGAGATAAAGTCTGACCAAATTCAGCATCCATTTATGATTAAAACTCTTCAAAAAATGGGCATTTTTTGAATATATGGCCCTATATGATAAGCCATATATAGGCCATATATGATAAGCCTACAGCAAACATAATCCTCAACAGTGAAAATCTGAAAGCATTCCCCCTAAGATTAGGAACAAGACAAGGGTGTTCACTTTCACCACTATTATTCAACATAGTTCTGGAAGTCCTTGCTACACCGATCAGAGAAAAAAAAGAAACAAAAGGAATTCAGATTGGAAAAGAAGTAAAGCTCTCACTGTCTGCAGATAACATGATACTATACATCAGTTCAGTTCAGTTCAATTCAGTTGCTCAGTCGTGTCCAACTCTTTGTGACCCCATGAATCACAGCACGCCAGGCCTCCCTGTCCATCACCAACTCCCGGAGTTCACTCAAACTCATGTCCATCGAGTCGGTGATGCAATCCAGCCATCTCATCCTCTGTTATCCCCTTCTCCTCCTGCCTCCAATCCCTCCCAGCATCAGAGTCTTTTCCAATGAGTCAACTCTTTGCATGAGGTGGCCAAAGTATTGGGGTTTCAGCTTTAGAATCATTCCTTCCAAAGAACACCCAGGACTGATCTCCCTTAGGATGGACTGGTTGGATCTCCTTGCAGTCCAAGGGACTCTCAAGAGTCTTCTCCAACATCGCAGTTCAAAAGCATCAATTCTTTGACGCTCAACTTTCTTTATAGTCCAACTCTCACATCCATACATGACTACTGGAAAAACAATAGCTTTGACTAGATGGACCTCTGTTGGCAAAGTAATGTCTCTGCCTTTTAATATGCATCTAGGTTGGTCATAACTTTCCTTCCAAGGAGTAAGCATCTTTTAATTTCATGGCTGCAATCACCGTCTGCAGCAATCTTGGAGCCCCCCTAAAAGATCAGCCACTGTTTCCACTGTTTCTCCATCTATTTCCCATAAAGTGATGGGACTGGATGCCATGATCTTAGTTTCTGAATGTTGAGCTTTAAGCCAACTTTTTCACTCTCCTCTTTCACTTTCATCAAGAGACTCTTTAGTTCTTCTTCACTTTCTGCCATAAAGGTGGTGTTATCTGCATATCTGAGGTTATTGAAATTTCTCCTGGCAATCTTGATTCCAACTTGTGCTTCCTTCAGCCCAGCATTTCTCACGATGTACTCTGCATATAAGTTAAATAAGCAGGGTGACAATATACAGCCCTGATGTACTCCTTTTCCTATTTGGAACCAGTCTGTTGTTCCATATCCAGTTCTCACTGTTGCTTCCTGACTTGCATACAGGTTTCTCAAGAGGCAGGTCAGGTGGTCTAGTATTCCCATCTCTTTCAGAATTTTCCACAGTTCATTGTAGACTTGAACAAATCTGGGGTTTCATTTCAGAATAGTCTCTCACTTCAGTGGTACTCACTGAAAAAAATGCTGTTAACTGGCATGTGAACCTTCTAAGCAAGTAATACATGATCTTCACAGTGACCTGCCTCCTGATTCTTCAACTACTTAATCCTGTCCATTTAGTTATAGTGCAAAGTGAATTATATTGTATTCTAAGATATCTTTTCTAAATTGGTAACTCAAAGTATTTTGGGTAATCTTCTGTAAAACTGAAAAATTAAAGAGAACAACCTGGTCCATGATCAGATCAAGAGTTATGTAGATCAACAGTTTAGAAGTCTTGCTAAGATTACCACTGGGGGAAAAGTAACTTTGTTATTGACAAACTGAAATACTCTAAACATTGATGGCTCATATTTTTCATTAACTAAAAAATATTTCTATTTGACAGACACTACTTGAAACAATCCAGTTCCCAAATATCTCTTAATACCATGGGGGAAAACAGACATGGCATTAAGAATTTCTGTACATGGTATCAGTGCTAGGATGGTGATAACACAAGTGTCTTGCCTTTGTGATTTTTGTAATAAAAATAATCTGATAAGTGCTAAAGTGCTTTTGGAGAAAATATTCATATCTGTGTTTAACCTCTTCCATTTTAGTCATCTGTAATTATTTCAGGGCCACTAGATTAGAAGAGTGATGGGCAAATAAGCCACAGTAGAGATACAGCATGTGTCTACCATTGCAATTCCCATAAACTCTCCTGCAGGTAAATTGTGGAAAGACTCTGGGAACAAGACCTTGGAGTCTTCCTCCTAGAATCAGGATGTTTAGGGGTAGCCGAATTGCCCAGGAATGTGTGAAGAACAGGTTCCCGTGGCAGTACCCCCAGGCTGGGTTAGATCCTCTACATCTGCAGGATGACTGGCCATTCCCCAGCGCTCTACCTCCTCTGTTAGAGTACCCATCACACGGAGGTGTCACTGCTTGCCTTTGATCTGCCTCTCCTGCCAGATGGTGGCATTCCAGAAGGCAGCAATCTTGTCCTGTTAATCTGCAGTTCTCCAGTGTTTAGCATAGCACCTGGCACACAATGAGTGATCAATAAATGATTGTTGAAAGAATGAACAAATGTTATAGGCAAAGTGTATAATCCAGGGATTGCAATCAACTCCCAGCTAATTCCCAGTCAATTCCTAGTTGTGGCTTATGGCCATATTAAACCTTGCATTAGAATGATTTATGATGCCTGGTTTAACACAACAACAATAACAGACTCAATGAAGTAATAAATGAATTGTGTTTTAGGCATGGTCAATTGTCAAACTAGGAATTAATTTAATTCAGAGTTTCCATTTTAACCATGAATACTATCACATGGAGGTATTTGAGGAGCTGTGTAATGTTTTAGAATTTAAATATACTTAAAATTCAGGCAGCTTTATTTACTAAAGGCCTTTAATCGAAGAACAGCCTTTATTTCAATTAAACATTTAGCTTCAGTAAATGAAGTTTATGAATTTACTCCTTGTTTTTAATTGCTGTAGACATTTGCTCAACATCTGGTTTTATAGCCATTTAAATAAACAGTTTTGCTGTAATAAAGTGTGTATATTTCTTTTGAGTGGGTAACATCATTTTTTATGGGAGTTTATCTTGTGTAATTCAAGTAAAGGCTTCTATAACAACTTGCTCTCAAAATGTATGGAAAGTTACAATCCCCAAAGACATTTGCTATAGAAAGATGTGACCAAATAGAAGTATATGTATTAAAAGGAATCAAAATTATTTTCTCCATGGAACACTGATGGTATTGTTACATTATTTGCAAACTGTCAAATGTTTTGAGGAAAAAAAAAGTCATTTATAGAATGGAAGCCCTAAACCACATCCTCATTCTCCCTCATCCTGCCGCCTCTCTGACCCTTAATCTGGTCCAGTCTCATCCCTGAAACCATGTAAGGATCTTGTAGCCACAGATGTATATGAGGATTAGCTATTAGAAAAGTGGAAACTTTTACTGTTTTCCATTTCTGGTAACTTGAGTGAGGATAGATTGATAAACTTAAGTAATTATGAATGGTATGTTTTAGCTGATTTTTAGATATTGGAATATATGTGTATTTGTACATATATGCCTATGCAATTGTCCACTCTCATGGAAACACTGAAAATCATTTCCAGAAATCCTCCATTATACACCCATTTATTGGACTTACCATCTCCTGATGATATTTCTGATTCCCTCTACAGCTTCCTGTCATCTTACCTAAGAGTACACATGTCCAGGGTAAACTCATTTGTTCAAATTGCTATTCTGAAACACAACTGAGGCTTTGCCAGCAGAACTCTAACCATTTAGCTGTTTGTACGAAATTCAGATGACTCACCAAATGCTGGATTCTACCTGATAGACGTGCTGAGTTAGAAAGATGAGTGGAGAGACTTGGTTGGAAAAGAGAAGCTGAAGAATATATCTGAGAGATGTACTTAGTTTCTATTTGCAATCTGCAAAGCAGTTGAAAGTATCCTGAGTGTTCTGATGGGTGATCTCAGGAATCTTTGCCCCAGACCAATCTGCAGGCATCAGAGAAAAGACAGTGATTGGTACCATTAATTGAGAACAGACAAAAACAAGTTTGGCCACACTGCTTTTTAAAAAATGGTTTTCTCAGTCCTCTAAAACCCAAACAGTATTTTAGTTGCTGCCTTTTCAAAGTTCCTTTTATTGTTTCCCTTAGCTTTTGGTGCCTTCAGCTTTGTTCCTGAAATTTATGCTATTGTCAGAAATCCTAGATTGAAAATCTAATAGTGTAGCTAGATATACTTAACTCTCTTTTTCTGTATGTGTTCAACACCCATATCAAGGGTCCATCTCTTCATCTGGCGATCTATGTCTATGTATTGATAGATGTGTGCAAGTCAAACACACACACACAGCAGGAACTGACTTCAGTGCCAGTTTGCATCATCACCCCTATTAGGATTATCAGAGTATTGGAATTGTGGGTAAAAGAAGATCTATTTCTTTTCCAAAGAGTGAGAAAAATGGGAGGGTGTCAGGGAGATGGAAAAGACAGAAAATAAAATATGTGTGTGTGTGTGTGTGTGTGTGTGTGTTTTGGGTGGGGGAGGGAGAAAGAGAGGGGGAATATGAGTGAGTGTGGAGGGAGGAGGGGAAATGAAAGGATATTATATATTTTTTTGTATCTGTCATTTCCCTGCTATCTCCCATATGACTTCTTAATCCATCAGAATGCTGGGAAGATAATGTTTTGGGCGAAATAACATGAGAGAGAGGATAGACTCCCAAGGACCAATATCTTTATTGCTCGGAGGATAAACGGATTATGTCAGCCATTTTCTGTTGCTGACAGCTTTTCTTATTAACCGATTTTATTTTTTAATCTTCCAGGGAAGAAATATGGTTTTATGTCACAATAAAACGCCGGTCACATCTAATTCTGCCCTCAAACAAACAGATTTCTGAAAGCCTTGCAGAGAAATTTGAAATAACTTTAAAGAGGGGGTTTTTGGATAAAGTCTTTATCCAGGGGCTTGTTCAACTGCAGTGTAAAAGGTTTAGAGAGAGAGGAGAGGAGAGAGGAATAGAGGGAGGGAGAAGGGAAGAAGGAGAGAAGAAAAGACAGAGAAAGCAAGACCCACACAGTTGCTTGACTCCCTGATCTCTCTTAGAACACACCCTAGCAGAGTCAGGGAAACGCAGCTTGGATGAAGGAGGCTCATAAGGAGAGCAGGGGGACGGTGGTCTCCTTGGGGGCTCTGGGCATGGGAAGCTGCTTAGCACACCCTCTGAAACAGATACTTGGTCCCCAGTTTTTGTGAAACAGTTAGTAGTTGATGGCATGTCTTTCAAGAGTCATAAACAAATCAATGGGAGTCCTGTGAGGCATTTGGCACTCAGAGGCAATTCTAGTCTTTTTTCCATGATTCCTGCACCAGGAGATTTCATCCTGCTTGAGGATTTAGGTGCTGTGTTCCCTTCAAGAAAATCTCTCAAACACCCCAGACAGCTCTGGCCTTTACTCACTTCTGTAGGCCCACAGCAACACATGTAACCATCACTAATATCAAAAATCATTCCTTCCTTCTTGTCTGTGTGACACAAAGCAATTCAGCCAGACAGAGCCCCTGACCACCAGAGGCTCAGCCCAGAAAACACCCTTAATTTTTGCCTGTGGCTTTGTTCGGTGTCCTGCTCCCTGCAGACCCCATGCCTTGACTGATAATGTGGCTGTGCACTGCTGGCAAGTATGGGTGACGCCAAGTGACTTAAGAATATGCTAAAAAATAAATCGTTTGGATTTTCAAAGGTGTTGTTTTGCATAAGGGAAACTGGCTTCTCAAAAAGGCATTCTGCAACCTGGGGCAGTTTGGGAATTCAAAACTTGTCCTGAGGCAAGTGAGCCAAGCTGAGCACCCTCAGCCAGCTGTGAGGAAAGAGAATCCCAGGACTAGATCGAGGCAAGCATTTCACTTCCAAGTAGAGAATGGATTCCCGCCCACCCACCTCAACCCTCACTTCTTTACCTGAAGAGACAGGGAACTGGTAGAAATGGAGAGAGGGAGGTCATTTGAGGTCTTTCCAGCCTGTGGAGGAATGAATCTGTGCCAGCACTGAATCAGAGACAAAGGGGCAGTCTCCATTCTGCCCCTTTGATTTTTAAAACATATTTTTGATTTTTAAATCATATTTTTGATTTTTAAATATATATTTAAAATATAATGTATATTTTTGATTTTTAAGATATATTTTTGATTTTTATTATTTTATAAAATTTTTATACAATTTTCAAGTCTTACATTTCATTTAGTTATTCCAGGATATTGGCTATATTCCCCATGTTGTACAATAGGCTTTATAGCCTAACACCGAATAGTGTGTACCTCCCATTCTTCCACCCCTATATTGCCCCTCCACCACCGGTCTGTTCTCTCCATAAGACTACTCCTTTTTTTGTTATATTCACTAGCTTATTGCATTTTTTTTAGATTCCACATAAGTGATATTATATAGTATTTGTCCTTCCCTGTCTAACTACTTTCACTAAGAATAATGCCTTCCAAGTCCATTCAAGTTGCTGCAAATGACAACATTTTGTTCTTAATTTTTTAAAAAAATAAACAGGTCTTAAATGAACAGCTTTACTGGCTTTGACATAGGGTTATACCCATGTGACCAACACTCTAAAGGACACATGAAACATCTTTACCAACCTTGATGTATGACTCGTGTTCCTGTGGGGACATTCATGGTGGCCCAGCAAGTAGCCTTGGTGAAGGGATACTGGTCTAATGACCAGATCACTTGGCATGGTGAGAACAGATATTATATTTTGCTTTTCAGTTTACCAAGCACTTTCACGAACATTATCTTAGCCTTATCCTTCTGGATGATGGCTATAATGATAATAGTACCATCAATAACAACAATAATCCCAGACACTGACACACATTCATTTTGTATCAAGCACAGATAACATTACAACAACTCTTTCAACAACTCTTGAAGGTTGGTACTATTTCACAGTGGTAAAAACTAAATCAAAGAGAGGTTAAGTAACTTGCTCTAGAGCACACAAGTAAGTGCTAGAGTGAGTTTCTAGAGTGCTGCCTCTAGAAACTGCTTTTAATGAACTATACGGGGCCCATAAAGGGCAGATGACATATTGATGAAGGTCACACAGTCAATTCATCGGTAGATCCGGATCCTCTACTAGGTTTTTAAGTTTCACTCAACATACCCTTCAGCCTTTCTTATTCTCTGCCCCGCCCTGTACACCTACCACTTTGTGCCTGAGCCCTGCAGAGATAGTTGTTAGTCCCTGTGTCTTTGGACATGTGTTTTCTTCATGTCCTGTTGGGCATATTTCACTCATCCTTCAAGGCTCAGCTCCATAAGCACCTCCTCAGTGAGTCTCCAAGAACCTACGCAGGTGTGGTTCTCTTCTTAATATCTTTTTTCTATCCCATTCATCCCATTGGTCTGTCCTTGTCTTTTCCAGCAGACTATGAGCCCTTTAAGGGGAAAGACTAAGTTCTACCTCCCTCTATTTCTGGTCCCTGGAACTGTGCTTGTCTAGCCTAGTTGAGTGGTTTTCCCTAAACTATATCAAGACTTAATTTTCACTTTTATTTTTTATTTTTATTTTTCACTTTAATTTTTTAGACTATCTGTTCTGTTGATGTTCAGTCACTTGGTTGTGTCTGATTTTTTGCGACACCATGGACTGCAGCACGCCAGGCTTCCCTTTAGCTCACCATCCCCCAGAGCTTGCTCAAACATATGTCCATTGAGTCTGTGATGCCATCCAACCATCTTGTCCTCTGTTGTCCCTTTCTCCTCCTGCCTTGAATCTTTCCCAGCATCAAAGTCTTTTCTGATGAATGAGTTGGCTCTACACATCAGGTGGCCAAAGTATTGGAGCTTCAGTTTTAGCATCAATATTGCAGCTTCCAATGAATATTTGTGGTTCATTTCCTTTAGAATTGACTGGTTTGATCTCCTTGCAGCCCAAGGGACTCTAAAGAGTCTTCTCTAACACCAGAGTTCAAAGCATCAATTCTTTGGCACTCTGCCTTCGCTATGGTCCAACTCTCACATTCATATATGACTGCTGGAAAAAACATATCTTTGACTATATGGACCTTTGTTGGCAAAGTAATGTCTCCACTTTTTAGTACTTTGTCTACATTTGTCATAGCTTTTCTTCCTAGGAGTAAGCATCTTTTAATTTCATGGCTGCAGTCACCATCTGTAGTGATTTTGGAGGCCAAGAAAATAAAGTCTGTCACTGTTTCCATTGTTTCCCAATCTACTTGCCATGAAGTGATAAGACTGGATGCCACATTGTTCTTCCTTGGGACTGGAATGAAAACTGACCTTTTCCAGTCCTGTGGCCACTGCTGAGTTTTCCAAATTTGCTGGCATATTGAGTGCAGCACTTTCACAGCATCACCTTTCAGGATTTGAAATAGCTCAACTGGAATTCCATCACCTCCACTAGCTTTGTTCACAGTGATGCTTCCTAAGGCCCACTTGACTTCACATTCCAGGATGTCTGTCTCTAGGTGAGTGATCACACCATTGTGCTTATCTGGGTCATTAAGGTTTTTTTTGTATAGTTCTTCTGTGTATTCTTGCCACCTCCTCTTAATATCTTCTGCTTCTGTTAGGTTTATATAATTTCTGTCCTTTATTGCGCCCAGCTGTGCATGAAATGTTCCCTTGGTATCTCTAACTTTTCTGAAGATACCTCTAGTTTTTCCCACTCTAATGTTTTCCTCTATTTCTTTGCATTGTTCACTTAGGAGGGCTTTCTGATCTCTCCTCGCTATTCTTTGGAACTCTGCATTCAGATAAATGTATCTTTCCTTTTCTCCTTTACCTTTCACTCCTCTTCTTTTCTCAGCTATTTGTAAGGACTCCTCAGACAACCATTTTGCCTTTTTGCAATTCTTTTTCTTGGGGATGGTTTTGATCACTGCCCCCTGTACAATGTTATGAACCTCCGTCTGTAGTTCTTCAGGCACTCTATCAGATGTAATCCCTTGAAACTATTTGTTACTTCCACTGTTTAATCATAAAGGGTTGATTTAGGTCATACCTGAATGGCCTAGTTATTTTCCCTACTTTCTTCAATTTAAGTCTGAATTTTGCAATACGGAGTTCATGGTCTGAGCCACAGTCAGCTCGCAGTCTTGTTTTTACTGACTATATAGAGCTTCTCCATCTTTGGCTGCAAACAATATAATCAATCTGATTTTGGTATTGACCATCTGGTGATGTCCATGCTTAGAGTGGTCTCTTGTATTGTTGGAAGAGGGTGTTTGCTATGACCAGTGTGTTCTCTTGGCAAAACTCTGTTAACCTTGGCCCTATTTCATTTTGTACTCCAAGGTCAAACTTGCTTGTCACTCCAGGTATCTCTTGACTTGCTACTTTTGCATTCCAGTCCCCTATAAAGAAACGGACATATTTTTATTTTGGTGTTAGTTCTAGAAGTTCTTGCAGGTCTTCATAGACTCATTTAACTTCAGCTTCTTTGGCGTTAATGGTTGAGGAATAGACTTGGATTACTGTGATATTGCATGGTTTGCCTTGGAAACAAACAGAGATCATTCTGTTGTCTTTGAGACTGTACCCAAGTACTGCATTTCAGACTTTTTGTTGACTATGAGGGCTTCTTCCTTTCTTCCAAGGGATTCTTGCCCACAGTAGTAGATATAAGGGTCATCTGAATTAAATTTCCCCATTCCAGTCCATTTTAATTCTCTGATTGCTAAAATGTAGATGTTCACTCTTGCCATCTCCTGTTTGGCCACTTCCAATTAACCTTAATTCATGGGCCTAACATCCAGGTTCCTATGCAATATTATACTTCACAGCATCAGACTTTACTTTCATCACCAGACACATCCACAACTGGGCATTGTTTTCTCCTTGACTCAGCTTCTTCATTCCTTCTGGAGCTAGTTCTCTGCTCTTCTCCAGTAGTGTATTGGGCACCCACTGACCTGGTAAGTACATCTTTTAGTATCATATCTTTTTGCCTTTCCAGCCAATAACAATGTTTTGATAGTTTCAGGTGAAGAGTGAAGGGATTCAGCCATACATATACATGTATACACTCTTCCCCAAACTCCCCTTGCATCCAGGCTGCCACATAACGTTAAGCAGAGTTCCATGTGCTGTGTAGTATAGATCTTCACTTTTAAAGGGAAGACATGCTTGTTTCTATTGCAAGCCTTTGGTTTCTGTCTTACTACTTGAAACTATGGCTGTGAAACTCCTGCACTGGGTGGCAGCAGTGTGCCTAGTTCAGAAGAGGGATAGATGGTATTCTTTCAAAAATGTTTACGGTTGCTAAAATTCCAACCATAAGTTACAAAGAATGTCTCAATGAAAGATGATTTTTATTCACAATTCTGTAACAAATTCTGTTACTCTTATTTGGCATTATGATGGACCCAACTTCTTCCAAGGAGCCTTTACCCAGACTTTTCAATGTGTGTAGTCAGAACCTCCTTCCTAAAATGATCCATGCCATTACCCTGCTTCTTCACCTTCCTGTGAGCATTCCCAGGGCACTTTTACAATGTACTTTAACTCATGTATGTAGGATATCCTACATACATGGTTCTGTTGGACATTAACAGGTAATTGAGAGAGAGGAAAGGGCAAGGGGAGAAAACTAGGTCAAATAGCATCAAAAGTGCTGTTGAAATTGGTATCTGGAGAGCAGTACTTCACAGAGTCCCTACTACGCGGTGTTTCTTATATCTGTTTGTTTATTTATTTATTTATATCTGTTTATTTCTTAAAATAAGAAAGCCACTTTAGAGAGGCTCCAGCTAATGTCTATAATCCTGTACCTATCCACAGTTTGGTAAGCACTCTTCAGCTCTTAGACATAGACATCCTGGACTCATTTTATGTCTCAAAGTATATTTCTAACTGGTGTTCTCATATATAAAAGAATGTTGACCAAAACACGTGTTGGGCAATGCAGGGTTTGAGGACTGGAAAGTTTCAGACTATACTGGGAATGTGAATATAAACTGTGGGACCCTCAGAAACACCTGTTGACTGGTGGGTGGTGAAGGCTGGGCCCTCATGCTGACCTAGAAAGGAATTTGCTGTGAGAATGCCTCATAGACGGTGATGCCCTGGTGTGGGGTCATGCAGAAGCCGAATGTCCTGAGCCATGTCTGCAGTGGCCAGCAAATTTGGTCTGAGTTTTCAATGCATGTACAACTGGGAGAACTATTGGGGCTTTTTCCAAAGACAGATGCGGATGCTGTCACTAGGTTCTCTCGCATATGTTCCTTAAACTCAATGGTTCATAAAAATGCATCATTGATTGAGAGCTTTGCTTTCTCTTTGTTAGACATGTGAAAGATCAGGGTAATTGTCATTTCATGGAGTTACTAAAATAACAAAGAGATAACGCCTTGAAAGTACCAAGAATTTGATTGGGCATGTAATAATATTCAGCAAAAGGTGACATTTGTTAAATGCCACATTAATAATAGTAGCGATCATAACAAATCCCCACACTGCATTGTTTGGGTGATGCTGCCCTTTTGCCACTTTGCAGCTCTTGGTCCACAGTAAGCATTATATATATGTATTTGTTTGTTTGTTTTTTAGTGAGTGAGTACTAGCTTTCATGTCATATGACTTTATTGACCAGTTTGTCTCTGTGCACCTATGATGGTGTTTTCTTTTTGTTTCTTATGTGTCTCCTGGGATCTTCCATGCATTGCTGTGTTAGTTCTTTAAGACTGCTTTAACAAGTTACCTTAAACTGGGTGACTTGAAACAACAGAAATTTCTTGTGGGTTTGAAGGCCAGAAGTCCAAGTCAAAATGTCAGCAGGGTTACGTTGCCTCTGAAAATCATAGGGGAGAATCTTTCCTTGCTTCTCCCCAGCTTCTTGAGGTGGCCATCACTCCTTAGTTTTCCTTAACTTGCAGCTCCATCACTCTAGTCTCTGCCTCTGTTGTTGCTTGGCCTTCTCCCTGAGTGTCTGTCTTTGCACCAGTTTTCCTCTTCTTATAAGGACAGCAGGCATACCAGATTAGCACTCACCCCAAAGACCTCATCTTAACTTGATTATATCTGAGAAATATCTATTTCCAAAAAAGTTCATGTTGATAGGAACTGGGGTTAGGACTTGAACAAATCTTTTTGGGGGATACAAATCAACCCATAACAATCACTATCTGTAGACTTCTTAAGTAAAATGATACAAGTCCCTAAGATTTAAGTCATGGTTCTTTTTTTTTAACAACAACAAAGAAATTATTTGTTTATTTTTGGCTTCACTGGTTCTTCATTGCTGCACAGGCTTTCTCTAGTTGAAGTGAGCAGGGACTACTCTCTAGTTGTGGTGCACAGGCTTCCCATTGTGGTGCCTTCTCTTGTTGTGGAGCACAGACTCTATAGCATGAGGGCTTCAGTAGCTGCAGCTGGCAGGCTTAGTAGCTCTGTCACATGTGGGATCTTGCTAGACCAGGGACTGAACCAGTGTCCTCTGCATTGCAAGGCAGGCTCTTAACCACTGGACCACCAGAGAAGCCCTAAGCCATTCTTTAGGTTTTGTGCAAATGCATTTCAAATGATAGAACCTGGGAAGGACTATAGTTCCAAAAGCGCCATTGGGACTAGGTCCAAAGTACCATAGGAATTAGGATTAACCAGACCTGAGATACGTGCCCACCTGTCACTGGGGCTGGAGGCAGGGGGAGGCTGGAAGTCAAGTACTGAGATTAATACCACTAAGACCACATGTGAGGTAAGGGAAGGACAGTTCTCCAAAGAGAAGGTGGGTTGAGATAGTGTAATTACCTGGAGAAGGAGAAAGGGATACTTAGCAGCTCAAAACAATACACACCAACTTCACAAATTAAATATCTCACTGTGGGGGACTAGTGCTGCCTCTTAATGGAATACTATTCAGCCAAAGATGATGCTGTGAAAGTGCTGCACTCAGTATGCCAGAAAATTTGGAAAACTCAGCAGTGGCCACAGGACTGGAAAAGGTCAGTTTTCATTCTAATCCCAAAGAAAGGCAATGCCAAAGAATGCTCAAACTACCACACAATTGCACTCATCTCACATGCTAGTAAAGTAAGGCTCAAAATTCTCCAAGCCAGGCTTCAGCAATACATGAACCGTGAACTTCCAGATGTTCAAGCTGGTTTTAGAAAAGGCAGAGGAACCAGAGATCAAATTGCCAACATCTGCTGGATCATGGAAAAGGCAAGAGAGTTCCAGAAAAAACATCTATTTCTGCTTTATTGACTATGCCAAAACCTTTGACTGTGTGGATCACAAGAAACTGTGGAAAATTCTTCAAGAGATGGGAATACCAGACCACCTGACCTGCATCTTGAGAAACCTATATGCAGGTCAGGAAGCAATAGTTAGAACTGGACATGGAACAACCGACTGGTTCCAAATAGGAAAAGGAGTACGTCAAGGCTGTATATTGTCACCCTGCTTATTTAACTTCTATGCAGAGTACATCATGAGAAATGCTGGGCTGGAAGAAGCACAAGCTGGAATCAAGATTGCTGGGAGAAATATCAATAACCTCAGATATGCAGTGACACCACCCTTATGGGAGAAAGTGAAGAGGAACTTTCACTTTCATTTCTTGATGAAAGTGAAAGAGGAGAGTGAAAAAGTTGGCTTAAAGCTCAACATTCAGAAAATGAAAATCATGGCATCTGGTCCCATCACTTCATGGCAAATAGATGGGGAAACAGTGGAAACAATGGCTGACTTTATTTTTCTGGCCTCCAAGGTTGCTACAGATGGTGACTGCAGCCATGAAATTAAAAGACGCTTCCTTGGAAGGAAAGTTATGACCAACCTAGACAACATATTAAAAAGCAGAGATATTACTTCGCTAGCAAAAGTCCATCTAGTCAAGGCTATGGTTTTTCCAGTGGTCATGTATGGATGTGAGAGTTGGACTATCAAGAAATCTGAGTGCCGAAGAATTGATGCTTTTGAACTGTGGTGTTGGAGAAGACTCTTGAGAGTCCCCTGGACTGCAAGGAGATCCAACCAGTCCATCCTAAGGGAGATCAGTCCTGGGTGTTCATTGGTAGGACTGGTGTTGAAGCTGTAACTCCAATACTTTGGCCACCTGATGTGAAGAGGTGACTCATTTGAAAAGACTCTGATGCTGGGGAAGATTGAGGGCAGGAGGAGAAGGGGACGACAGAGGATGAGATGGTTGGATGGCATCACCGACTCGATGGACATGGGTTTGGGTAGATTTTGGGAGTTGGTGATGGACTGGAAGCTTGGAGTGCTGTGGTTCATGGGGTTGCAAAGAGTTGGGCACGACTGAGCTACTGAACTGAACCAAACTGATTCAGCCATTAAAAGTGAGTTTATGGGGACTTTCCTGGTAATTCAGTGGTTAAGAATCTGCCTTGCAATGCAGGGAATGCTGGTTTAATCCTTGGTTGGGGCGCTAAGGATCCCACATGCTGCAGAGCAACTAAAACTAAGTCCATGTGCTGCAACTACTGAAGCCAGCGCCACAACTAGAGATTCTGTGTGTCGCAACGAGAGAACCCACGTGACACAATTAAGATCCCACATGATACAAATTAAACTGGATGCTGCCAAATAAATAAATAAATGCCTCAAAAGCAATATTTGTACTTTTTTTAAAAAAAAGTAGATTTATGCACATCCTTGTAATAACATGTAGAAATATTTTTAATAATGATGATAGAAAAGTATATACAAGATTTCAAATTTTCTCTAATAAAAAATGGTACTTTAACAGGGAAAGTTTTAAATCCCTAGATAAGAGTAAACAAGTCAATCCTGTGCTAGCTATTGTAAGAAGTAAATATGTTATTTCTGTTGCAGTCACATCAGTGATTTATTAGAATAAAGAATTGATACCAAAATCTATGCAAAGCTAAACTTCTAAGTGAGACATTTGGTGTGTGAAAAGAAACCTAAGGAAATGAAGAGGTATCAGGAGAAAGAGTTTTGACTGGCACAAAAGGTTTAAAGATGACCAAAGATTTCTTGGAAGATGGTGGATTTAAAAACAGGCCCAAATTCTTCTGACTAAAGTGACAGAAAAACAATGGCCTTGTCTGAAAAAAGAAAAGCAATACCCTACCCCACCCTCCAGTGTAGGCTTAGAAAACAATGAATAAATCTAAGTAAATGCAATGACCCTGAATCAATTAAGCAATTCTGCAACATCTGCTGAAGAAGCTACCACAGAGGCAGGACCAACTCTTCAAGGAGGCTTGAATGAGTTGATAAGTTTAAAGGAAATAAACAAAGATTGCTAAAAATGAAACAAGTTACAAAACTAAAAAACTGCGTAAAAATGTGGAAATACTGTAAAGACTTAAAAAGGTAACAGGAGGCTAAAAGCAAAATCTAAAACAGAGGCTCAGAATCTCAAGGATGTATTAAAAACCCCATGAAGAGAGGTGGAAAGCCATGTAAACTCTTAGATAAAATAGAGGAAATTTATAAATAAAAGAGGTAATAGAGGAAATGAGAAAGACCAGTTCCGTGGATAGTAGAATCAGAAATACAAGTAGAATCAGAAATACAACAAATTTATTACATGAAAAACTTCATCATACAAATTATAAAGGTCCAGAGAATTCAACTAAGAATAGTCCTCAAAGAAAGATCTCTACTTTGAATCATGAGAGCCAAAGACAAGTTACCAAGAAAGAAAATTAAAGAAAAGACAAGATGACTTGTATATTTATTCTGAGAACTGACATTTAAAGACCTGAGAATAAGCATGACTTTATTACTTCAACCCTCAGGTTTTGAAGAAAAAAAGGACTTTGAAACAATGTGTATGTTTGATGTTCTCCTACAGGTGCATATCCCTGGTTTGCAGAATCTCTATAAAGCAAAATTAAAATTATTGAATTAGAGCTGTCTTCCCACTGACACATTTAATGTCTGCTTTTGAGGGTTGAAGAATGCTACATAATGTGTTTATTGCTGTTTAGTTGCTGAGTGATGTCTGACTCTTGAGAACCCATGGCTTGTAGCCTGTCAGGCTCCTCTATCCATGGGGTTCTCCAGGCAAGAATTCTAGAGTGGGTTGCCATTTCCTTCTCCAGGGGATCTTCCAGGCCCAGGAATTGAACCCGGGTCTCCTGCACTACAGGCAGACTCCTGCATTGCAGGCGGATTCTTTACCAACTGAACTATAAGGGAAGCCCTAGTATAATATTAAGTGATTATAATTTATATGGTTAGAGGTAGAAAACTTTAATAATTACTATGAAAGAAGAGGAAATTTTTTTTTATTACTTTGAGGCTTCCCTGGTGGCTCAGAGGTTAAAGCGTCTGCCTGCAATGTGGGAGACCTGGGTTTGATCCCTGGGTAGGGAAGATCCCCTGGAGAAGGAAATGGCAACCCACTCCAGTATTCTTGCCTGGAGAATCCCATGGACAGAGGAGCCTGGTGGGCTACAGTCCATGGGGTCACAAAGAGTCGGACACGACTGAGCGACTTCATTTCACTTCACTTCACTTCACTTCTTCTTCAGGTGTTGACTGTTGCTTTAGAAAACTCAAAAGAATAAAAAATAATGTTAGAACTATTATAAATTTAAAGAAAGTGGCCTTACGAACTTTAACTTCCTACATAGCTCTTATTTATAAACTATACAAACATCAGTACAGTTGGAATTCCCTGGTGGCTCAGACAGTAAAGCGTCTGTCTACAATGCAGGAGACCTGGGTTCCATCCCTGGGTCGGGAAGATCTGCCGGAGAAGGAAATGGCAATCCACTCCAGTACTATTGCCTGGAAAGTCCCACGGACAGAGGAGGCTACAGTCCATGGGGTGGCAAAGAGTTGGACATGACTGAGCAACTTCACTTTCCTTTCCTTTCCTTATACAAACATAAACAATTCTCCTGTAATTCAACAATAACCAGTTGAAGGCAGAACTTAAAATGACCGTTGGGTACGATAGTAGTATGATAGATATTTTCTTGGGCTCGAAAATCACTGCAGATGTTGACTGCAGCCATGACTGCAGAAGAACTGACTTATTGGAAAAGACGCTGATGCTGGGAAAGATTGAAGGCAGGAGGAGAAGGGGACGACAGAGGATGAGACGATTGGATTGTATCAATCCAGTGAATTGTATGGACATGAGTTTGAGCAAGCTCTTGGAATTGGTGATGGACAGGGAAGCCTGGCATGCTGCAGTCGATGGGGTTGTAGAGTCGGACACGACTGAGCCGCTGAACTGATGATAGTAGTAGAGAAGATGTTGATGAGTAAATTCAGGATATATTTTGATAGTGATATAACTTATTGTTAGAGTGCATGGGGAAAAAGGGTAAAATATAATTTTAGTAAATAATAGGCTATATAGTACCATATAGGCCAGGCAGTACCAGAGGCTTCTTTTTTAAAAATGTCAATTTTCCTCAAATAAATCAATAACTTTAATTTGAAAAAATAATCCTAATGTCCTCATGAGAACTCTGGTTTATGGAACTAATCAGAGGCATCTACTTCTCCTTCCTTCCAATGCTTCATTGAAATAATGGGAGAAATATTTCATAATATTTTTGGAATCTTACAAAGCTGTGAGAGGTGCCAGAGCTGTAAGAGCACATTTAAAAATTTAGAAATCACTATAAAACAGAAAACGAAAAATTCATCTTGATAGCAATACTCAG
This sequence comes from Budorcas taxicolor, assembly GCF_023091745.1. Lineage (NCBI taxonomy): Eukaryota > Metazoa > Chordata > Mammalia > Artiodactyla > Bovidae > Budorcas > Budorcas taxicolor. The sequence continues at coordinate 195,785,146 of NC_068910.1, read as the reverse complement.
CAGAGCTGAGGAATCCACAATTAAATGCAACAGCAAAAGATTTTCAAATAGTGAATATTCTCAGAAAAAAATCCAAGATCAGAGATACAGGGGCAGGGACAGAAAGCAGGATGCTTAATTAACAGAGTTAGGGATGACTGCTTTTTGTTTCCAGAGTGTCTGTTTGCAGCATCTTTCACTTGGTTAAATCACTGAGTGGAGTTATTTAAACAATGTAGGAAATTTTCCACTGTAGTTTTCAGTAGTGGGCAATGAGGCTGGAGACAGAAGTAGGCATAGGCAGCTGCAGTATGACTTGTCGGAGAAGAGTATGTGTGTCCTGAGGTCAACTCAGGGCAAGAAAGAAATGAATAGCACTGAGTGCTTGAGTGAACATGTGTGGTAGTTACTTCCATCAGATAGGCATACCCTCCTCCTGTGTGGAAGGGTCAGTGAGAGGGAAAGAGAGAGAGCAGAAGTCACCTCAAAGGAATATTTATTTGAATAAGTAACAAAAAAAAAATGTGAATGGCAAAATACAACATACAGAAGATGAAATGCAAGGAAAACCTTTCTTCAAATGAGTGACACTAACAAAAGGTTAACATGGTTGATATCAGTGTACTTTCTGCACATCTCTTATCATTAGCTGTTATCATTCTTATTTGCTTTTTCTTACATGTTGTCTTCTATCCACCTCTGTTAGAATATAAATTTTATGAGGGCAGGAATATTGTCTACTTTACAGCTGCTTCTCCTGCACCTAGAATTCTTTACCTAGCTAAGATATTTTTCTAAAATGATGCTGAGATGACTTTTTCAGGTGTATAAAAGCTCAAAGAATTTGTCAACAGTAGATTTGCATTATGAGAACTGTTGAAGTCTTTCAGGCAGAAAAAATTATGTCAGATGAAAAGCTGAATCTATCAAGGGAATGAAGAAATGGTAACTATACCGGTAAATATATTTTTCTTACTATTTAAAGCTCTCCTAAAAAATGACCGTTGAAACAGAAAAAAATTGAAGTGTGGGAAATACAACATTTGTAAAAGTAAAGGTATGAAAAATAAAGTATGGGAGGGAAAAAGGGAAGTATACTTTCATAAAATTCTTATATTAAATATGAAGTGGTGTAACATCATATGAATGTAGGCCATAATAAGTTAAAGATGTATACTATAATTCTCAGGTTTTTTCCAAAGCATTTTTAACTGGGACAATTTTGACTTCCTCCTTTTGTGGGGGGAACATTTGGCAATGTCTGCAGACATCTTTGGTTATCATGAATGGGGGAATTACTATTATCTAGTGTGTAGAGGCCAGGTCAAACACCTTACAATGCACGGCCTCCCCACATCAAGGAATTTCTGGTCCAGTAGGTTAGAATGCCAAGGTTGAGAAACTCTGCTCTAAAACAATTTCAAAAATGAAAGACAAGAAAGGAAAACTGAATCATAAAAAATACTCAATTAATTTTAAAAGGCAGAAAAAGAGGGGGAAAAGGACAAATAAAAAATAAATAGCAAGACAGCTATGTCAATAATTATACAAAATCAATAAATAAGATGTCTATTAAAAATATAGACAAATAAAACCAAACAACAGAAAAAGATATGCCATGCTAATAGTAGTAGTAGGAAAGCTAGAGTGGCTATGATCAAGTAGATTTCAGAGAAAGAATATCAACAGGTATAAAGAAATTCATAACATAATGGAAAAGTGGTCAATTCATCACGAGGACATAACAATCTTTATATGTTTTTATCTTTCACAACAGTTTCAAAATACATTAAGCAAAACTGACAGAACTCGAAGGAGAAATAGATAATAATAATAGTCAGAAATATTAATACAGAAGATTAAACAACACTTTGAACTAATTAACATTTATACAATACTCCACCCCAAAACAACAGAATGCACATTCTTTCCAAGTGTGAACAGAATATACGCACATATTTAGAAACTAAATAACACACTCCTAAATGGATCAAAGAAATAGAAAGGAAAATCAGAAAGTTTCTTGAACTGAATGAAAATAAAAGTACAGCATATTAAAATTAGTAAGATGCTGTTAAGCAGTACTTGGGGGAATACTTATAGCACTGAGTGCCTAGAGTAGAAAAGAAGAAATGTGTCAAATCAATAACTTCATCTCTCACCTTAAGAAAGTGGTAAAGGAAGAACAAATTAAACTCAAAGCAAGCAAAAGAAAGATCTCAGATCAATGGTTCAGCTTCTCTGTTAGGACACTAGAGAAAGAACAACTAAAATACATAATAAATGAAAGAAACAAAATAATAAAGATCACAGTAGATATCAAATGAAATAAGAAGGAGGAAAAACAGAGAAAATCAATGAAATCAAATGCTGGTTAACTAAGAAGGTTAAACAGTAGTTAATATTTAGTAAGATGGATCAAGAATAAAAGACAAGAGAAATAAAATATCAGAAATGAGAGAGATGATATTAGAGTCTACAGATATTAAAAGAATAAGAAGAGATTATTATGTGTAACTTTGTTTTTTAATAGCTTAGGTTAAATGGACAGACTTGAAAGACACAAATTACAAAAGTTCAAACAAGAAAAAAATAGATAACACAAATAGTCCTATTAACTAAATGGAGTTTGTAGTTAAAACAGTTCCTACAGACAGACTGAGGTCATTTCACTGATGAATTATACCAAATATATTATATCTATTTTATATGAACTCTTCCAAAAAGTTAAAAAGGAGGAAATACTTTTCAATTCATTATCCTGCCCCTCAAATGTGAAAAAGACATTACAAGAAAAGAGAAAGATAAATCCATGACAAGAACATGTGGAAAGAATTCTAAAAAAATTTTTTTGGCAGATTGAATCCAACAATATACAAAAACACCAATATATAAAAAGACACCACGATCAAGTTCAGTATAACCTAGGAATGCAATGTTGATTTAATATTTGAAAATGGATTAATGTAAGTTACCTTATTAAAAAATAAAAAAGAAAAGCCATAAGATTGCCTCAATAGACACAGGAAAACCTTTGACAGGATCTAAAATCATTCATACTATAAACTCCAGAAAAGGAGACATAGAAGGAAACTTCAAACTGATAACGGACTGTACCAAAAAGTCACAGCTAATATTTTTCTTTATGATTAAATAGTGAATCCTCCCCCAATTTTAGACTTGGAAAAAGACAATGATGTTGATATCCACTCTCACTACTTCTGTTCAACACTATAGGAGGCTTGCAATAAGGCAAGAAAAAGAAAAGGCATCTAGATAGAAAAAGTAGAAATAAAGCTGTCTTTTTTCATAGATGATATCATCTCTATATAGAAAAGATGATTGAATCTAAAGATAAAACTACTAAGACTAATGACTGAGTTAAGCAAGACTATGTGATACAAGATCTATATGCAAAAATCAATTATATCTTTATATATTATTAATAAATAGAAAAATGAATAGCATTTACAATATCATACATGAATATGAAATACTTAAGGATAAATCTGACACAAGATATTCAAAGTCTATGCACTGGAAACCACAAAACATTTTTGAAAGAAATTACTAATGACTTCCATAAACAGATATAGTATGTTTATGGGTTAGAAGACTTGATATTGTTAAGATGTCAAATTTCCCCAAGTTGATCTAGATTCACTGCAATCCCAATCAATAGTGCAGGAGCCTTTTTATTGGGGGGGCTGGTGGTTAAAAAAGAAGAAAATGAAAGAAAAATACTGTATGATAACACTAGTAGTCATCAAATGAAACAAATCTAAGAAAATATGGTCAAGACTTCTACATCAAAACCTGTAAAACACTATCAAATAATGTAGCAAGAAACTAAAGAAGGCCAAAATAAGAAAAAAAAATAATGAGTTAGAAGATTTAATATTAAGAGGCCAGTTCCCCTTATTCTGAATCCATTTTATAGGTCCAATAAAATTTAAATAAAAAATTTAGCTGTGTTTTAATGAAAATTGGCAAATTGATTCTAAAACTTACATGAAAATGCAAAGGTTCTAGAATAGCCAAAGTATCTTGAAGTAGAGCAAGGCTGAAATACTTATACTAACATGTATCAGGATTTATTAACTACAGTTGTTAAGATAATGTGGTATTGGTGCAAGGTTAGAGAAGTAGACTAATAAAGAATTTAAAGGCTGGCCCATAGATATATGGCCATTTGATGTACAACCAAGGCACCGTTATAATTATGTGGATAAAGCATGGCCTTTCCAATAAGTGGTGCTGAAACAATTAGATACACACATGTGAATAAGTGAATCTTTTCTCTTACCATATATCATGCACAAAACTTAATTCAAGGTAGATCTTGATATCTCTGTATCTACATCTGTTTCTGTATTGTTTGTTTTGTTTTCTTAAACTTCACGTATAAGTGAGAGTATATGGTATTTGTCTTTCTCTCTCTGACTTATTTCAACTATTTCAGCTCTCTAGGTCCATCCATGTTGTCACAAGTGGTAAGACTTCATTCTTTTCATGGCCAAGTAATATTCCATTATATATATATCTCTTCTTTATTCATTCACCTGTCAGTAGACCTCTAGTTTGCTTCCATACTTTAGCTATTATAAATAATGCTTCAATGAACATAGGGTGGATATATCTTTTGGAATCACATGTTAGGCCACAAAACAAGTTTCAGCAAATTTAAAAAGACTTAAATCATGTGAAACATCTTTTCTGACCACAATGGTATGAAACTAGAAGTCAACTTCAAGAAAAAAACTGGAAAAAATACAAACACATGGAGTCTAATCAACATGTTACAAAACAATCTTTGAGTCAATAAAGAAATCAAAGAGGAAATTAAAAACTACTTTGAGACAAATGAAAATGAAAACACAACAATCCCAAATTGATGGGTCACGGTAATGGCAGTTCTAAGAGGGAAGATTAGAGCTGACTTCGGGAAACAAGAAAAACCTCAAAAAAACAATGGAAACTTACACCTAAAGGAACAAGGAAAAGAACAAACAAAGTCCACTTTAATAAAGGAAGCAAATAAAGATGAGAATGGAGATAAAAAAAATAGGGACTAAAAATGGATATTTTTTAATAGAATATATGGTGTTTGATTAATTATGAACAGCCAGGCAGTTGATGTGCAACAGCTTTTCTTTTATCTACCATTGGAGCTGAGAAAATTGTCTGTATAAACTGGTCTAATATCTTATCAGAAGAATAGATCATCTATGCAATTCCTTAGGGCTTCTACTTGTTACGTACTGTTGCGTTTCCTTCTGTTCAAGAAGCCTAAGGAAGGATAGAAACAAGACCAAGAGTCATTAAAAAAAAAAAATCAACAGTCATCAAAATATCTACCTATGGACAACTTCTTACCCTTGAAACTTTATTTATGCCCATTATTTTGTTGAAATGGATTGGATTTGGCAATCATGTTCTTTTTATGGTTCTATGTTTGCAATTTCACTGATTGCCATAGGTGGACAGAGAAGACTTCCCTGGTGGCTCAGATGGTAAAGCATCTGTCTACAATGTGGGAGACCTGGGTTCGATCCCTGGGTTGGGAAGTTCCCTGGAGAAGGAAACGGCACCCCACTCCAGTACTCTTGCCTAGAAAATCCCCTGGATGGAAGAGCCTGGTGTCCATGGGGTCACAAAGAGTTGGACACAACTGAGCGACTTCACTTCACTTCATAGGTGGACAGATAATGGAATTGCTTGAAATGTTTCTCAGTTCAGGATGCCTGTCACAATCACTAGTGGAATCTTCTAGATCCGTTGAAACTGAATTTCTCAAGGGACAGCTTGCAATTGTCTAATTTTGACAAATTCCCCAAGTAATTCACTACCACAGTTCATAGGCAGGCAGCCTAGCAAATAGACATTGACTGGATTTTGGGAAACACCAGGTTGTGGTATCAGCTCTCCACTATTAGAATAGCTGCAGGGTAAAAAGCTGGAAGTAGTTAGGGATGCTCTCCAGATTCATTCATATTTTATTTTCTAGTTAAATAGAAATGGTTTTTAAGGAACTAGAATCTGTTTATGAGGCACCAAGTGCACATATCAAAAGGAATATTTCTTGAAAGAAGATTTAATGAAATAGAAAGCATACTGAGGAAAGATCATGGCAGTCCCAGTCCCAGAGATTTACATATGCTATCTCTGTGACCTGCATTTCTGAAATTCACCTTTCTGTGGGTACTAATGTGGCAGAGTGAGGGGCATCAGGAAGGGGATGTTCCCCCTGCCTCCACTCTAGGCTTTCCTAGATAACCCAAACCCAAAGCAAAATACACAGGGACTGTCAGTCTTGCCCAGATTTCCTATGTGTGGCTCCTTCCGTTTCCTTGTCTCACCACCCTTCAGACCAGCAAGGGAATAGACAACATCTCAAACTCGCTACCAGGCCATTCTCCCCAGAGTCTTCCTCCGGTAGGATTCTCTACAGTGGAAAACTTTTTCTCCTCCATATTTGTTGGCCAAACAAATGTAGAGGCCCCCTTCCTGCAAACAGATTCTGTAGGAGGGGATATCACCATCGATTTACAGGTGCTGATTCTAACCATGGGAGATATGTAGCAAGAATATTCCATTTCATCCCATTTAATCCTCAAATAGTTATGCTCACTTTACAGGAAAGGAAACTGAGGATCAGAGAGGTTGGGAAACTTGCACAAGTTCACTAGCAGCACAGGAGTCTAGTCCAAGGAAAGCAGACTCCACAATCCAACACTGCATGCTATTTCTCCCCTCCTCTAAAAGAGGTAGAAATATGTTGAACTTCAAAGTGTTTCACAGGGTCTTTCCTTTTAACTTCAGCAGAACATGGTCCCCATGGATGGTTATTTCTTCGTCAGTGTTTACCAGAGCTCAAATTTCAACTTGCCTGCCTCTGGTCTGAGAGGGGACTTCTATGTTTGATGTGTCCTGCTATGTGGCGAATTTGAGTTTTTATGACTCTTTTCCTACACAGATTCCCCTCAGGATCTTTCACTCCTGTTGGATGAGCTGCCTCAGTTGTTGTAATAGTGCTGCATTTACCTGGCCTGCTCAGCTCAGTTTTTTAAACTGACTTAAGTTCAGTCTTCACATTGCTGCTTCTGCTGAAGGGGAAAAACTTCTGCCCCTGCCTCCTGGAGTTCTGCCTCATCCTCCACTTCCTATTTGGAACTGGCTTTTGGGACTGCAGCTTTATAAGCACCACCAACCTTCCTCTCTGACTTGGATCTGCTCACTTCCCTCTTATACACAATTAGTCATGAATTTGGTTCTTACCTCTTTCATACTTGGTATGTTTCTATTTCTGCAATCTGCCACATTGCAGTGCCTAAAGAGGCCAAGTATTTTTTTCTTCCTTTGCCTTTTTAACAGTACAGACCAGAACATCACCAGAATTATCCTAAACTTTGGAGTTCTCTGATGGTTGTAAGATGGAAGGAGGGACCACCATCCCACGAGGGAGTAAATCCATAAATTTGGGGTTTATTTGTACTTCTGTGATAAGTTTATGAGTAACCTGTTTGTCTTAAAAGATTTTCTTTAAGCCAAGAATTCCTCTAAATAAATGATTATGCATTTGACTTTTGGTGTTATCTTTCTCAGGGAAGGGTGTATTAGGATAGGCTAGTTTATGCAACAGTAATAGAAAAAAACAAAATCTTAGTGGTTCCTAATAGTAAATGCCTTTTTCATACTCCTTCTACAAGTCCACTGCAGTTTGGCTGAGGGCTCTGCTCCCCACCTGCATGTCACCTCCAAACCCAGGCTGATGGAATATCCAACATCTTGAATGTTGCTGGTAGTTCACCTCAAAGGAAAAGAGGTTTCTAGCAAATTGTGCATGGTTCTTAAAGTTTCCTCCCCAAAGGGTGACATGTCACTTCCATCCACATTTTATTACCTAAAAGAAGTCATGTGGTTACAACCAGCTTCACAGGGTCTGGGAAGTACAATTCTATCGTGTGCCTGGAAGTGAAGGGAACCAAAGTATTTGGTGAGATGTACCAATAACTTGGAGAAGGAAATGACAACCCACTCCAGTATTCTTGCCTGGAGAATTCCGTGGACAGAAGAGCCTGGCAGACTGCAGTCCATGGGGTTGCAAAGAGTCAGACATGACTCAGCGACCTTTAGTTCACTCACCAGTAAATACCACTAGGGGCTTGGTTAATAGCTGATACCCACAGACAGTGAAAAGGGTCTTGAAGTGAAATGAAAGTGTTAGTTGCTCAGTCGTGTTCGACTCTTTGCGACCCCATAGACTGTCAGGCTCCTCTGTCCATGGAATTCTCCAGGAAAGAAGACTGGAGAGGGTAGCCATTCCCTTCTTCAGGGAATCTTCCCAACCTAGGGATTGAACCCAGGTCTCCTGCAGAGGATGAGATGGCTGGATGGCATCACTGACTCGATGGACGTGAGTTTGAGTGAACTCCGGGAAATGGTGATGGACAGGGAGGCCTGGTGTGCTGCAGTTCATGGGATCGCAAATAGTTGGACACAACTGAGCGACTGAACTGAACATGTTTGAAACATTATTTCAAACAAACCAGAATTTCTTTAACGAATATTGATGTCTTTGATAAGGACTTGGTGAACTGGCAAAAAGGCCCTCTGAGGAGATAATTGCGTGTAAAGTTTGGCAGAAAGTTCTATCAGAAGATAGGAGAGAAGGACTATAAGAAGAGCAGAAGTTCTCTTCCGGATACTCAGATCCCTTCCCAGGCCAACTCCACCTCTTTGGAAAGAGCTGATGCTTTGGAGTGAGGAGTAGGATTCTTCACACTTCAATAAGAACAGGGAGTCTTAGCTCCTGCAGACCCTTAGGGTTTTTGTGATGCTGATCTGAGGATAGTGTGCAGGTGAGTAATAGCCATGTCTAAAGGCATTTGTGCCCTCAAAATTTTCTGTCACAAGCTGGAAATCTCTACTGTTAGAGTACTTTCTTTGGGCTTTAGCATTAATTCCAGAATAGTCCATTTAATTATATCTACAAATGATCAAGCATCATAATTAATAAACCCACAACATAGTTTAAATAGGTACTAGTTGTAAAGAATCCACCTGCCAATGCAGGAGATGCAAGAGACATGGGTTCGATGCCTGGGTTGGGAAGATCCCATGGAGGTGGAAATGGCAACTCACTCCAATATTCTTGCCTGGAAAATCCCATGGACAGAGGAGCCTGGCAGGCTACAGTCCATGACGTTGCCAAGAGTCAGACATGACTTAGTGAAGAAACAACAAGAACAAGGGTTAAGTACCCTGTGCCCTGCCCTGTAGCACCATGACTGTGTCTCCCCAGCTGGAGTGGATGAATGTTCTCAAGGGCAAGAACTATGTCTTCGTCACTGTTTGATCCCTAGCACCTGGCCCAGGGTCTAGCATACCAAAGTGTGTTATGTATTGGAAACTTATTCAGCTGGGGGAGGTTTATGTTCCACATAAAGAAGAGATCAGGGCAATCTTCACTCCAAAAGATAGAATCTGAGCTGGGGCCCTAACAAAGGCAGGAGAGGAGGGAAGAGGAATTCTAAGCAGAAGGAACCATGTGAGCAGGGCTTTAGACTGGTTCTGGAGCAGCCTTTACAGGGCAGCAGATTGGACTAGAAGTCCCTTGTATCTTGTGTGATAAAGGCAGGACACCTTTCCATACAGACAGTGGGAGAGGCTGGTGGGGATAGGATCCTGCACTCTGGCTTCCAGAAATGTCCTGTCACTTCTGGAACAGTCTGGGTGCTGTCCTCAGGCATAGGGTATCATCGGTAATGTTGATGGCCAGGGGCTGAAATAAATAAATAAAGCTCTATTAGTATCAGCTCCGTTAGAAACACAGGAAATAAATTAATGTTTGCCAAATGGGGAAAGAAAAAAATCAATAGGGAAAGAAATATTATTTTTAATCTTCTGAGAAGGTTTTTTATAAACAACAGAAAGAAAAAAAGAAAAAACATGAAAAAGGATCTGCCATCATCCTTTTAACCTTTATTTATTATCACTCATTCTACATCATCCCGAACTGCATGATAATTTAAAATTTCATTTTAATTTCAATGTATCATATAATTCAACCTAGCCTTTTACAGCATATTTTTTTTTTTACTGAAAACTTTAAAAATGTCTCAAAAAGAAATATAACCAGGGAGAGGGAGGGTAAGAAGTCCCGTAACCTTCTAGAGTAGTCATTTAATTTCTGAGATTAAAAGGTCTGTGCAAAAATACGATAACACTAAAAGCAACAAACATGACCAGCACAAATGTTGCTTAATGGCGTGCCGAATCGTGTGGAGCGGCTGTGCCTGGGATGTTCTCTGTGTTCATCTGTGCTTTCACTTGATTTCAAACTATTTTATACTGGTCATTTTGGTTGTTTTCGGAGAATATTTCTTCATTTGTTTCTACCATGTTTGATCCATACTGAGATGGTAGCTCCTCCTTTCTTCTATTTGTCCCATAGCTCCTATCTGAGAGGTTTCTGGAGTTTCAGAAAACACTTCTATCAATAGCTAGCATTTATTAAGCACAGAGTATGCTACTTGCACGCTAGTAAAGTAATGCTCAAAATTCTCCAAGCCAGGCTTCAGCAATACGTGAACCGTGAACTTCCAGATGTTCAAACTGGTTTTAGAAAAGGCAGAGGAACCTGAGATCAAATTGCCAACATCCGCTGGATCATGGAAAAAGCAAGAGAGTTAAAGAAAAACATCTGTTTCTGCTTTATTGACTATGCCAAAGCCTTTGACTGTGTGGATCACAAGAAACTGTGGGAAATTCTGAAAGAGATGGGAATACCAGACCACCTGACCTGCCTCTTGAGAAACCTATATGCAGGTCAGGAAGCAACAGTTAGAACTGGACATGGAACAACAGCTGGTTCCAAATAGGAAAAGGAGTACATCAAGGCTGTATATTGTCACCCTGCTTATTTAACTTCTATGCAGAGTACATCATGAGAAATGCTGGGCTGGAAGAAGCACAAGCTGGACTCAAGATTGCTGGGAGAAATATCAATAACCTCAGATATGCAGATGACACCACCCTTATGGCAGAAAGTGAAGAGGAATTAAAGCGCCTCTTGATGAAAGTGAAAGAGGAGAGTGGAAAATTTGGCCTAAAGCTCAACATTCAGAAAACCAAGATCATGGCATCTGGTCCCATCACTTCATGGGAAATAGATGGGGAAGCAGGGTAAACAGTGTCAGACTTTATTTTTGGGGCTCCAAAATCACTGCAGGTGGTGATTGTAGCCATGAAATTAAAAGACGCTTACTCCTTGGAAGAAAAGTTATGACCAACCTAGATAGCATATGCAAAAGCAGAGACATTACTTTGCCAACAAAGGTCCATCTAGTCAAGGCTATGGTTTTTCCAGTGGTCATGTATGGATGTGAGAGTTGGACTGTGAAGAAAGCTGAGCGCTGAAGAATTGATGCTTTTGAACTGTGGTGTTGGAGAAGACTCTTGAGAGTCCCTTGGACTGCAAGGTGATCCAACCAGTCTATTCTGAAGATCAGCCCTGGGATTTCTTCGGAGGGAATGATGCTAAAGCTGAAACTCCAATACTTTGGCCACCTCATGTGAAGAGTTGACTCATTGGAACAGACTCTGCTGCAGGGAGGGATTGAGGGCAGGAGGAGAAGGGGACGACAGGGGATGAGATGGCTGGATAGCATCACTGACTCGATGGATGTGAGTCTGAGTGAACTCTGGGAGTTGGTGATGGACAGGGAGGCCTGGCGTGCTGCGATTCATGGGGTTGCAAAGAGTCAGACATGACTGAGTGACTGAACTGAACTGACCTGTTGTTACTTAATAAGTAGCTAAGTGTTGAAAGTGCTTTTTATCCCTTAGTTCTCAGTGTCCTAGGAGATAAGGGTTATTATCCATATTTGATAAACAAGAAAATTGATGCTCAGAGAGGTTAAGTAAATGGCCAGAAGTCACAGGGACAGAGGGCTAGACAGCAAGCCTAACAGCTGACCAAAGCTTTGCTTTTTAGAACCATTGAAGGGGGCTGACTATTCTCCCTTCAGAGTTAGGAGGAGCCAGAGCCATCCCAGGCTTCCTTCTTCCCCAGGCCCCATCCAGGCTCCTGCATCAGAGGCAACCGTCTACCACGGCTCTGTTGGGAAATCTCTTTCTAAGCAAATAACTTAGACTGAGAGGGAGTGTGCTGTCTGTGACTCCTGGTTGTGGAGTTAGACTGAACCTGTGATATGGTCAGTAAGTCCTTCACTTTGCCATACAGCCTCCCTCCTGGGCTCCCTGTCCTGGCCATGGCTCTGGTCTTGTTTTCCCATTGACTGAGGACAAATCTGAGTTGGCTTGTGGTTGCTAATGCCACAGAGACTGCTGCCAGGTTGAGCAAGACTATGTATTGTGTTCTTTCATTCATTTATCCATTCAGGACCTGTGCTAGTCAGGATAGGTCAGGTTATGCTGCTATAACTAACCAACCACTCCCCAAAGTTCAGGGGTTCGAAACAGAGCACATTTCTTTTTTCCTGGTGTGTGTCCACTGGGAGTTGTTGCAGGCCTTGTGCTCAGGTTCCATCCTGGCCTGGACTTCCCTGACCTCTGCAGTAAGGGGACATGAGTACCACGAATCATGCACCGACTCTTCAAGGTTCTAGTTGGAAGTGATATATGTCACTTGTACTTAAAAATCTCTTTGACTGAAGCAAGTCACATGCCAAATGTGTCTGGAAGGTCATGATCTGGGGCATTCTGTTTTGCTGACAGAATGTAGTGAGGGAGGGGAGGATTGTTGTGGACAAAGAGAGGGAGGAGCCAGATACATGTTTTGAATTTTATTTTGTTTTTTATTTTATTTACTTATTTTTATTAAAGTATAGTTGGCTTCTGCATTGGCAAGCAGGTTCTTTACCACTGCCACCTGGGGAAGTTTCAGGTATACAACATAGTAATTCAATAGTATAGTGTATAAGGTCTATGGTATAATCTATTTTTATAGATTACATTCCATGGAAAGCTATAAAATATTGGCCATATTCCCTGTTCCCTGTTCTGTATATTACATCTTTGTAACTTTATTCTTGGTGGTTTGTGTCTCAATCTCCTTTACCTATCTTGTCCCTCCCCCACTCTTCTCCCCGCAGGTAACCTCTAGTTTGTCCTCCATATCTGTGAGTCTGTTTCTATTTTGCTATAATTGATCATTTGTTCTAATATTTACATTCCACATATAAGTGAAAACATATAATATTTGTCTTTATCTTTTATTTCACTAGGCATTATGCCCCCCAGTGTGATGGAAAACCACTGGAGGATTTATAAACAAAAACGTGATATGGTTTAATTTATATATTTTTTAAGTTTTTATTTATTCTTGACTACACTTGCTCTTCGTTGCTGTGGGGCTCCTCTCTAGTTCCAGTGCATGGGCTTCTCGTTGTGGTGGCTTCTCTTGTCATGAAGCAGGAGTTGTGGAACATGTGGCGTCAATAGTTGCAGCACGTGGGCTCAGTAATCATGGCTTGCAGGCTCTAGGGCACAGTCTCAATAGTTGTGGTGCAGGGACTTAGTTGCTTCGTGGCATATGAAATCTTCCCAGACTAGGAATTGAACCCATGTCCCATGCATTGGCAGGTGTATTCTTAACCACTGGACCACCAGGGAAGTCCCTGATTTACAATTCTTAAAAGATAGTTTGGCTGTTCAGATGGCAGACTGTAGTGGGTGAAAGTTAAGCAGGAGTGACAGTCCAGTGTCTGCTTCTCTTACCCTAAGAGCCCAGAGGCGAGTGGGGGAAATTAGACCTTTCTGCCCCTTAGATCCACTCTCCAGGCCTTCGCTGGACCATCCGCATAGGTGAGGCCTGGTTTGCAGAGGTCCTCCCTAAGAGATGCAAATCTTCCTTGTGCAGCATGTCTCAGAATTTGCAGGAGAAGAATGGCACTCACACTCCAGGTCTCTTCCCCTAATTCCAGAATGTCAAAAACATGGCTGCAAGAAGTGAACTCAGACCCATGGAATGTGTTTACAGCACTGAGAGCCATTCTTACATTTGATTGCCATAATTTTTCTCCCTAATCATGCCTGAAAAATAAATTACTTGCTTAAAAATGATTATTTTAAGAAGTCCTGAACATTAATTTGCTTAATGCTCCCCTGTCGCAGATGATGTGTTTCGCCGGATGCTTTGGCACAAGAGATGGGCAGAAGATGCCTCATATATTTGTGTCAAGCTTCATCGACAGTGACGTTTGTCAGAGGCTACTTAAGTGACAGCTAAAAAACACCTGATTGTTTACCCAGAATTCCCTATTATGGCCAAGCAGCTCATGCCTCTATCTGCCATCAGTGATTTGCATGTTTCAGCTGAAATGGGCAGGAAACAAATCTGGGAGGAAGTAGATATCCAAATTACTCTTCTGACCAACATTTCACAATGAGAACAGGCATGTTTGCTGAAAGTTTCTGTGTGGCCAGTTCACTCAGGGGCATTTGTTTCCCGTTTCCATTCTTTCTTCTGCCTAGACACAGGCCCTTGGCTCAGTTCAACCCGGGGGAAGAGGCCTAATTCAGGCATTGCAGATGAATTTCAACTAGAGCGGATTCATTTCTATTATGTTTGTATCTACCCCAAAATGGAGTTCAGCCCTCAAGACCAGAAAAGAGAAATAGAGAAATTTATACATTTGAACAAAACTGAAGCTGACATTTTCCTAGATTTAAACCTGAATTATTATGGAAACAAAAACAATGCATCAAAATAATACAGAATAAGAAAGGTAGAAAAATGTATAGCCTTGCCACTCTCAGAAGCATAATGTCATGAAGCAGTACTTATTTTATTTTTAAACTTGATATTTTTGAATGGAAATATTTTCACTTTTTTTTTTGGCCACATTCTGTGGCATATGGAATCTTAGTTTCCCAACCAGGGATTGAACCTTGTTAGGTAAAAGATGACCAGAACACCAAAAAGGGTGTCTAACAGGCTTTAATGGCAAAGTGCTGCCAGGCGGGGTTCCCAGACCCAAAGGAGGCAGGTAGAGGAAGTCCGCGCCCTGGCTGCGCTGGGGAGTGGTTTATGTACGTTCCTTGTGAGGGATGGTCAGGCTGCTGCTGCTGCTGCTGCTGCTGCTGCTGTCACTTCAGTCGTGTCCGACTCTGTGCGACCCCATAGACAGCAGCCCTCTAGGCTCCTCTGTCCCTGGGATTCTCCAGGCAAGAATACTGGAGTGGGTTGCTATTTCCTTCCCCAGTGCATGAAAGTGAAAAGTGAAAATGAAGACGCTCAGTCTGGCTAGATCACCAAAAAAGGTACGGTTAGTGGACGGGGGGGTTCGGATAGGTTGTTAGGTCGAGGTGTTGCGGGCTGATAGGTCCTTTATGCGGCTGGGGTGGGGATTGTTTTAGCTGGCGAAGTGTGCTGTCATTGGTCCTCGGGATCTGGGAGGATCCTTCTGTTAGGGATTTTCCTGCTGGCGGGAGAGAGGCAGCCCATCATGGCCCCCAGGGTCCGGCCTTATAAACCTATCCCCCTACAGTGACAGTGCAGAGTCTTAACCACTAGACCACCAGGGAAGTCTCTTTGCATGTTTTAAAAATAAATAATATATGTATGTATTTGAAGCAATAACAATTTCAGAGACTTTTTTAAAATTTTACTTTGGAATAATTTCTAGAAGAGTTGCGAAGACAGTACAATTTGCATATAGTGTCCACCCAGCTTCCCCTACTGTTAACATTTTCTATAATCATAGAATATATGTTGAAACTAAGAAATTGACATTGGTACAATGCTACTAACTAAATACAGACTTCATTCAAATTTAATCTGTGTTTTCACAAATTTCCTTTTGTCTATTTCAGAATCTAAGCCAGAATATGACACAGCATTTAATTTTCATGTCTCTTTAGTTTCCTCTGACCTGTGCTATTTTCTCAGTATTTCTTTGCTTGTCATGACCTTACCAGTTTTGAAGAATACGGTTGGATATTTTGTAGACTGTCTCAGTTGGGGGTCTGTCTGATGTTTTCTTGTGATCAGACTGGGGTTAAGGGCTTGGTGGCAGAATTCCCAGGGAGGAAGTGCCATTCCTTTTGCATCACATCAGGGGCACATAACTTATTAACATTCATCACCTGGTTATGGAGTGTCTGTTGACGTTCAGGTTTCTCCTCTGTAAACCTGTCATGTTTTGCTTTCCATGCTCCATCCTTTGGGTGAAGGTCATTGAGTCTAGCCCAAACTCTAAGGGAGGGGACACATATTATTTGAAATTCTTTTGTAAGGAAATTTGTCCCTTATCCCTCCATTTATTTTATTTATTCAGTCATTTGTTTATAGCAATATGGACTCCTTGATGTTTATTTTAGTCTTTGGGTTACAATCTAATACTAATGTAATTAATTTTGTTGCTCAATAAAGCAACAAGTAAAGCTTGTAGTTCCAGTTTTGGCTCCTGGGAGCTATCTGGTTGGCTTCTTAATTCCTTTTGACATGACTGCATCTTTTGCTTTTTTTCTGCTATGCCTAGTAGGGGACAGAACTGGGAAATGCATGTGTACATACTAACCTATATATATATACAAATCTCTCTCTCTTAAAATAGGAGTTCATACTGACAACCTATAACCCAGCACCACAGGATCTATTCTTGTTTCCCTTCTTCCTTATTTGTAGCTCCTTTTTCTGACAGAAAACTGGCTTCTATTATCTACACTGCATTTATTTATTTGTTTAATACTAGCATACTGTACTTCCATGATTGCTAACCCATACACCTATAAGAAATAAATTTATCAGCTAGAGTACAGTCTTTAGTTTCAATGCATTTTGTCCCATGCATTAGTATCCAGCCCAGACACCATTTGCAGAAACTAGTCAGCTCCTTTTTATTCTACCCTCTTCAATGAGCTTATGTCAAACACAGGTCATACAGTTAGATTCACTTGCCTCAGTCTGCATTCTGCTCTGGGATCCCCCAACATCCTGGTTTATCATTTTTAATTAGAATATAGTGAAGT